>NC_082385.1:3778181-3798915 GCF_031168955.1 Gadus macrocephalus | reverse complement strand
TTTGTTTGGTTGATGATCCGTCGTGTGAAGTCAGCTCAGCTTCTGGGACGTCTCCACCTTACTGTAAATAAAACACAAGTGGTGAGATTGTGCTCACACACACATGGGAGTTTTGTTGGCAATTGCGATGGCGGAAGAACAGCAAGAGCCTAAAATTGTTTCAACCGGCCGTTTAATTTCTATGACATTTGGTTTTAAAGAGACAAATTTGGTAATAATACAAATGTTACAATAATTGGTATTATCATGATTTATTTATAGAGCAGTATTCCAGTGTTTGTATCACACCGTCCAATAGCAAATTGGCCCCCAGAAGAACGAAGCCCATGGACTGACCCCCCCCCCCCCCCTCTCCTCCCTGCAGCTCCACCAATGAGGTGAAGAACCTGCCTGCAGTACCTCCCCGGGCCAGCGAGCCGCGGGAGATGCTGTTCGAGGACCGGACGCGTGCCCACGCCGACCACATCGGCCAGGGCTTCGAGAGGCAGACCACGGCCGCCGTGGGGGTGCTGAAGGCCGTGGGGTTCGGAGAGGGTGAGCCCAGGGGGGTGACCTCTGACCTCTAGTCTGCTCTGTGACCTGTGACCTCTAGTCTGCTCTGTGACCTCTAGTCTGCTCTGTGACCTCTGACCTCCACGGTGTGACCCTCCTTCTGTCTCTCTCTCTCTCTCTCTCTCTCGCTCTCTCTGTGTCTCTCGCCCTCAGCTCGGAGCCCCCCCGTGTCACTAAAGACGTCATCTGTTTCCATGCCGGTGATTTCCCTGACGTAGTGCAGAGACTACAGCTGGATCTCTACGAGCCTCCACTGTCTCAGGTGACACACACACACACACACACACACACACACACACAACACACACACACACACACACACACACACACACACACACACACACACACACACACACACTGCTGTTATCCATGCTACTCTAAAGTGCCAGCAGGATATTGCTGTCATGGTTTTAACACGATGCGTCCCACTTCCCTGAATCTCAGTGTGGCACACTGCCACCTTGTGGCTGACTGTGGTACTGCAGAGTCAGCCACAGCCTAACATCTGCAGTGCTTTGATCGTCCTCCATTTGTTTACCTGTAATAGAGACTATTCATAGTCTTTCTATTGCTTTGATCATAAATCCTTACCTTTAAGTCAGCAGAATCAATCGTTGCCATTAATCTGCCGTCCCGTCATATTGTTGACGTCAGCCTAAAGGATACGGCTGGGCCCGTTTCCCCTCTGGGATTCATAAGGGCTGACTTGCCCTTCCTGGAGCCTGCTCTGGGCTGGGGGGGGGCACCTGTTGCTCAGACGTAGTTAGTCTGGTACCACCGCCCACAGCGCCCCCAGGGGGGGGGGGGGGGGGGAGGGGCGGTGGTACCAGACGGTGAAGAAGGTAGCGCCTCCAAATGGAACGAGAGAGACGGATTGAAGCATTTAGATCAGGGATCTCAAACTCGATTTACCTGGGGGCAGCTGGAGGTGGAGTCTGGGTCAGGCTGGGCCACATCAAGTATTCCACAGAAAAAAGGAGCACAACTGACCCAATCTAAGTTATTGATCGGGCTATAATTAGATCACGTTGTAGTCGCTGACAACAGGGGTCGTTGGTGGAACGATTCATAGTGGTTGGTGGAAACCGGGACATTTTAGCGTCCTTTGGCTTTTGTCGGGACTCAGGACACGCAACTCAAAATTGGGACTGTCCCGGCAAAACCGGGACATCTGGTCACCCCACCACTAGTGATAAAAAAGCGTGGCAAGCGACTCAGCAGAAATGTGCGTTCGACAACGACGTGGGGGCCGCACTAACACTAAATTTTGATGTCAAGTAGAGGGCCCTCAAAATATCATCCTGCGGGCCTCAATTGGCCCCGGGCCGCGAGTTTGAGACCCCTGATTTAGATTGATGTTTTGTAGGAAACGAAAATGTTAAAAAAATGGTTTAGGAGTGACCCTGAAGCCCCCCCCCCCCCCCCCCCAGGTGCGTGCAGTGGGGTGGACGACGCTAAGCTGAACCAGCTGCGGCGGGAGGGCGTGCGCTACGCCCGCATCCGGCTGTGCCACGACGACGTCTACTTCATCCCCCGCAACGTGGGGTGCACCAGTTCAAGACGCTGTCGGCCGTCAGCAGCCTGGCCTGGCACGTCCGCCTGCAGCAGTATCACCGCGGCAACGGGGACGAGGGGGACGAGGGGGACGAGGATGGGGGAGGGGGGGGGGCAACCGGGGACCAGGAGGGGGAGGGGGGCAGGAGGGGTCCGCCGGTGGAAGGAGGGGAGGGGGGAGGGGGGGGAGGGAGGTGGAGGTGTGTGCTCATCCGCTGCACTCCTCTGGACGGGGGCGGCGGGAGCAGAGGGGCGGGAGGCGGGGGAGGGGGGGGGGAGGGGGGAGGGGGGGGTTCTCTCCTTCTGATCCTCTTCCACCCGAGGGAGGCCGAGCGCTCCGCCCTCCTCCCCTGGCGAGGACACGTCCGCCCTGATCCCCCCTCCCCCCCCCCTCCTCCCCCCCCCTCCCTCCCCCTGCTGCCCCCCCGCTCTCCTCACCTCCTCATCAGGACGCCAAACCTAAAGGGCCCCATCCACACCCCCAACCGCCCCCCCCCCCCTCCAGGAGGAGCAGGAGGAGGAGGAAGGGAGCGAGGGCGGGACGCCCTCGCTCCCTTCCTCCTCCTCCTGCTCCTCCTCTTCCTCTCCTCGCTCCTCCTCCAAAGCGTCGGCGCCTCCCCCCGCGGCCCCCCGCCACCCCCCCCCCCTCCACCTCCTTCCGCCCCTCCCCCCCCGCCGAGACCTCACACTCTTCCTCAGCGCAGCCTCCCCCTCCTCCTCTTCCTCCCGCCCCCCGCTCCGAACCGACCAATGGGAGGCCGCTCTCCGCCGGGTGACGGCCGTCCCGCCGGCCGGGTCACGGACGCACGCCGCTCCGGCCACGCCCCCGCACTCCGCGGGCGACGCCCACAACCCACGGGTGGAGGGGAGGGCGGGGGGGGCGGCCTGGGGCGGCGACGCCAGGACGTGGCCCCCCCCGGCCCCCGAGGTCCCGGGACCCCCCCGCGCACGACACACACCGGAGGCACGCACACCCCGCGCAGTACGCGGCGCAGCCCTGCCAGCCCCGCCCCTCCCTGGTGGCTCCGCCCCTGTTCTCCCCCCTGCAGAGGCACCCCCCCCCCCTCCCGCTCCTACGCCGCCCAGGGCCACGCCCCCAACGCCACTCCCTTCTCCTTCCTGTCCCAGAAGGCGTACCCGCCCACCTACTACCCCCGCCCCCCCGCAGCAACACCCCCCCCACCACCACCACCCCCACCCCCACCACCCGCTGGCCCCGCCCACCAGCCCCCACCCCCACCACCCGCTGGCCCCGCCCACCAGCCCCCACCCCCACCACCCGCTGGCCCCGCCCACCAGCCCCCACCCCCACCACCCGCTGGCCCCGCCCACCAGCCCCCACCCCCACCACCCGCTGGCCCCGCCCACCAGCCCCCCACCCGCTGGCCCCGCCCACCAGCCCCCACCCCCACCACCCGCTGGCCCCGCCCACCAGCCCCCACCCGCTGGCCCCGCCCACCAGCCCCCACCCCCACCACCCGCTGGCCCCGCCCACCAGCCCCCACAACCCCCTCTTCCGGTCCGGCCTCCGCCTCCCCTCCTCGTACCCCTTAGCCCCGCCCCCGCGCGGCGAGCCGTACTATGGCCCCCACTACCCCTACCTCCCCCCCCCGGCCCAGCCCCCCTCCCCCGGCTACGGCACCATGCCCCCCCCCGCGGCCGCGCCACTACCCCCTCCCCTCGCCCCCCCCCCTCCTCCCCTCCCCCCCCGCTCCCCCCCCCTCCCCCCCCCCTCCCCTCTCGTACCCGCCCCCTCCCCCCCTGCCCCCCCCGCTGCGCGGCCCGGAGGACGTCTCCTGAAGGCGTCTTCATCACGTTCATCTTCTCTGACTCTTTGTACGACCGTCAGACCCCCTGTTTAGACAGCGTCGGCATGGCAACCCTGAGGGGCCGTCGGGAGGTTTGACGCAGAGAGACGTATCGCCAGCACTGTGGACAGACACTGGGACCACT
This sequence comes from Gadus macrocephalus, assembly GCF_031168955.1. Classification (NCBI taxonomy): domain Eukaryota; kingdom Metazoa; phylum Chordata; class Actinopteri; order Gadiformes; family Gadidae; genus Gadus; species Gadus macrocephalus. The sequence continues at coordinate 3,794,856 of NC_082385.1, read as the reverse complement.
GGGAGAGAACGTCACCACTGGGACCACTGGGAGTGGACATCCCCACTGGGACCACTGGGAGTGGACATCACCACTGGGACCACTGGGAGTGGACATCACCACTGGGACCACTGGGAGAGAACGTCACCACTGGGACCACTGGGAGAGAACGTCACCACTGGGACCACTGGGAGAGAACGTCACCACTGGGACCACTGGGAGAGAACGTCACCACTGGGACCACTGGGAGAGAACGTCACCACTGGGACCACTGGGAGAGAACGTCACCACTGGGACCACTGGGAGAGAACGTCACCACTGGGACCACTGGGAGAGAACGTCACCACTGGGACCACTGGGAGAGAACGTCACCACTGGGACCACTGGGAGAGAACGTCACCACTGGGACCACTGGGAGAGAACGTCACCACTGGGACCACTGGGAGAGAACGTCACCACTGGGACCACTGGGAGAGAACGTCACTCAGAGCGAGATGGAACCCGGACGACCGCTGGGTGGGGGGGGGGGGTTGGTCACCTTGGAGACGGGGGGGAGGGTCACCATGGAGACGGGGGGGTGCTGTCACTGCTGCGTTGTGTTCAGACTGTTGTTAAACTCAGGATAACTCCAGTATTTATTAGACCTTGTGTTTTCGTATTCTTTGGATACAGACTGATGGGTGACTGACCCTTCGAAGAGGTCCTTACAGAAGGACGTTTGGGTTATTGGTAGGAACAATATCACCCGTTGGCAGCTATAAATACATGGTTCATAGTGTTTGACATCCTGACAGAAGTTGTCCAGAAGTTATATTTTCCAGTAAGCTTAATACACGGGGGACTAATTCAAGAGAGTAGAGGCCTGATCAGTTTGTCAGACTCCAACTTCTAAAGTGAAGAAGGAGCCCTGCTCTTCTGGGTTATCGTCACATCAGGAGGTCGGCAGAGGACCCGGATGGGACGGTCCAGCCCGGAGCTGTTCAGAGAGGTCCAGCCCCACAGGTCCTCAGGTTCCCATCACTCTACCGTCTCCGTCGGTATGACGACGTTCCTCTGTGATCCCAGTGGACCTTCCTCTTTAGGGGAGCCGTGATACCAGGGGATCTTAAATGTTCTCTTCCGGGACCCATAAAAGACCATTCCAGTGTTTCCCAGGAAAACTGTGAGCACACTGGGATGGCTGTCCTCTCCCGCTCCAAGCTCACCGAGGGTTTGGTGCTGGGATTGGTTCATGACCCCCCTCCAATGGGTCGTGTGGGACCCCAGTGGGTCAACACAGTCTACGGTCTGGGCTGAACCCAGTGGGTCAGTCTACGGTCTGGGCTGAACCCAGTGGGTCAACACAGTCTACGGTCTGGGCTGAACCCAGTGGGTCAGTCTACGGTCTGGGCTGAACCCAGTGGGTCAACACAGTCTACGGTCTGGGCTGAACCCAGTGGGTCAACACAGTCTACGGTCTGGGCTGAACCCAGTGGGTCAACACAGTCTACGGTCTGGGCTGAACCCAGTGGGTCAGTCTACGGTCTGGGCTGAACCCAGTGGGTCAACACAGTCTACGGTCTGGGCTGAACCCAGTGGGTCAGTCTACGGTCTGGGCTGAACCCAGTGGGTCAGTCTACGGTCTGGGCTGAACCCAGTGGGTCAACACAGTCTACGGTCTGGGCTGAACCCAGTGGGTCAGTCTACGGTCTGGGCTGAACCCAGTGGGTCAGTCTACGGTCTGGGCTGAACCCAGTGGGTCAGTCTACGGTCTGGGCTGAACCCAGTGGGTCAGTCTACGGTCTGGGCTGAACCCAGTGGGTCAACACAGTCTACGGTCTGGGCTGAACCCAGTGGGTCAGTCTACGGTCTGGGCTGAACCCAGTGGGTCAGTCTACGGTCTGGGCTGAACCCAGTGGGTCAGTCTACGGTCTGGGCTGAACCCAGTGGGTCAACACAGTCTACGGTCTGGGCTGAACCCAGTGGGTCAGTCTACGGTCTGGGCTGAACCCAGTGGGTCAACACAGTCTACGGTCTGGGCTGAACCCAGTGGGTCAGTCTACGGTCTGGGCTGAACCCAGTGGGTCAACACAGTCTACGGTCTGGGCTGAACCCAGTGGGTCAACACAGTCTACGGTCTGGGCTGAGCCCAGTGGGTCAACACAGTCTACGGTCTGGGCTGAACCCAGTGGGTCAGTCTACCGTCTGGGCTGAACCCAGTGGGTCAGTCTACGGTCTGGGCTGAACCCAGTGGGTCAACACAGTCTACGGTCTGGGCTGAACCCAGTGGGTCAACACAGTCTACGGTCTGGGCTGAGCCCAGTGGGTCAACACAGTCTACGGTCTGGGCTGAACCCAGTGGGTCAACACAGTCTACGGTCTGGGCTGAACCCAGTGGGTCAACACAGTCTACGGTCTGGGCTGAACCCAGTGGGTCAGTCTACGGTCTGGGCTGAACCCAGTGGGTCAACACAGTCTACGGTCTGGGCTGAACCCAGTGGGTCAACACAGTCTACGGTCTGGGCTGAGCCCAGTGGGTCAACACAGTCTACGGTCTGGGCTGAGCCCAGTGGGTCAACACATCTCTCTTGCAGCGAGTTCTTCCATCTCTAGGATGTCAGGTGTACTCCTCTGTGTATCAACGGTGTTTTAGTCACTGGACTCTAATAGTTTGGTCTTTGATGCGTTCGCCCTCCCTTATTTAATCCCTCCAAACACTACTTCCCAATAATGTATTTTGAGCAATAATCAAGACAATGTAATATTTAAATTATTTCCTTGACAATATTGACATGCTGACCACATAAATTAAACTTTTATTTGCACTTACTTTGACAATGGAGGACTGTAACCTTTTCATCAGATTACTTTTTCTAGCCAGAGTTGCGTCTACTAATATAATTCCTTTTTTTCAAAGGTTTGACAACATTTCTGATGTTGTATCAAAAGTGATTAGAGTAATAACTAACTTACTAACTAGATTGCTAAAGTGATAAGCGAAAATATCTTTCATGTAAAGTGACTGCACCTCTCTTCATTTTTAGGGGCAGTTCCAAGTTCTTCCGATGCCAGTTCTCGTTAATTTGGGGACTTCAGCATCTTAAACAGTGACATGCCTTTTTAATGCCAGTGGCTTTTAAAATGCTCCCTTGAAAGCAAGTTTATTACGATAGTGTTCTGCAGTGGCTATAAGACAGGTCCAATTGAAATTCAAGATTTATATTTCTTCTGGGTGTAAAAGCTTTTGGACTTTTTAAATATCAAATCGAAAGGTTTATACATTTGTGGAATTCTCATTGCACTGTGAATGAAAACCCACTAACCCTACCCACTAACTGTTAGAGAGGTTCATGTTATTACTATAACATTAACCTAACTTAACCTTAACTTAAAACATTGATCATTGGGTTCCCTTAATGGCCACTGAAATCAACGGCACTTCATCCTTCTATAAATGGATTGTCAACTATGGTCATTGAGGTGTACTTGTGTACATCACCATTGTATCAACTTTAGGTGGTACATGTTGGAATAAATAGTACCTATCGTATGTAGCTGAGCAGCGTTCCCTGGCGCCTGCGGACTGCGGCGGTGGGTGGAGATGGCCCCGAGCCACGGAGCCGTCTCTCTCCTTTAATGGCCTCGCTCCCCGGTCGGGACACAGCCGAAGTTATTCCTTCTTCACCAGGAATGTTTTATCCGGAGCGCTCCTATAAACCGCCGTCTTGTTGGGTTCTGTTGAGTTGCGCATTACGATACGGTGGTCCCGTTGAGGCATCGGAGAACGGCAGTACTTGGGGGGGGGGGGGGGGGGGGGGGGGGGAGAGAGAATGTATTCCTCCTTCCAGATAATTGACCCTTAACAGAAGAGCTGGGATTTTTATTTTTTATTTGTAATAATGTGCTCGGCTTGAGAAACGAAGGGGTCTAGGGTTTTGATTGCCTTATCCACCTAAAACAACATGTTCTCCTTACTCTATTGGATTCTGGGGAGCGTTAAATAATGAATCCAGCAGCTGAGACTGCTGCATGCAGAACGTCTCCCTGACGGCCCTGCTGGGATCCGATGTTACAGAGAGCTCACCAGCTCTCCTGCATTTGTACAGATGATTCGTTTAAAAAAAAACGAGAAATCTTTATCTTCAGGGGCTTGCATTGTTTTTCAGAGTTTATTTATATAAACCTTTTTGGTTTGCATTTTCTTTTCTAATTTTTGTTCCTGTGGTTTGTAACTGTCAGCACTGTAGTGTACATAATATTTTTTGTAAACAGGAAAAACGTAGTAATGTGATTTATACTTTAAATATATGAGCCTAGTTAATAAAAGGTTCCAATATGGCTGCGTGTGTGTGCGTGTGTGTGTGTGGGGGGGGTATTGTGTAAGACTCTTAACCTCAATGTCTTCCTGCCTCATGTTGTGGTATAACTTACTGATAATACTTGCTTGACTTCAGTCTACCAGCCTACCCAGTGGACTGTACAACACCTGACAGAACACAGAACCTTCTATTCACCACCCTCACCGCTTGTGAGTTCAGACATAAGAAGAGACATCCTTAAAACGGAAATATTAGATTCCACCATATTTTATTATAGCCCACGTTTTTGGTTCTCTGAATTCAATAATCGTCATCAATAGTGTTGATGTGTTTTTTTAATAGATACTTAGTCACTGAATTGTTTATGTTGGATTGTTGTTTATATTACATGTGTATTCATGAGCTTATAGTACTACCCTTGGGCACTGGTTTAATAAGCTGCCTAAAGAGATAACGTTATGTACACTGGACAATTTATTCAATCATATTCTGACCAATGCCCAATATTTTATGTCAATGTTATTTTCCTTCTTGAAATTAAAATTATTGAGCAAGATAGGCCAAAACAATGTTACAGGGGGAAAGAAAGTATGGATTTCACAAAAATTGACAAGTTTCCATAACCTCCCCTCGGGAATAGATAATACATGCTGTTTAAATCACGGCCCTAAGGTTTAAAGAGACAACTCCTTAATGAACACTGATTAAATGAATACACGCAACCCCCACAGGAAAAGGTATTGGCATTATCTGTATCACTTATTTCAGTAAGTCCATTGAACATAGTCATTCCCCACGTCAGACAGCATCAACTCTCCTTACAGGCTCACCTCTATGTACAGGTACATTACAGGCTCACCTCTCTGTACAGGTACATTACAGGCTCACCTCTATGTACAGGTACATTACAGGCTCACCTCTCTGTACAGGTACATTACAGGCTCACCTCTCTACAGGTACATTACAGGCTCACCTCTCTACAGGTACATTACAGGCTCACCTCTATGTACAGGTACATTACAGGCTCACCTCTATGTACAGGTACATTACAGGCTCACCTCTATGTACAGGTACATTACAGGCTCACCTCTCTGTACAGGTACATTACAGGCTCACCTCTCTGTACAGGTACATTACAGGCTCACCTCTCTGTACAGGTACATTACAGGCTCACCTCTCTGTACAGGTACATTACAGGCTCACCTCTCTGTACAGGTACATTACAGGCTCACCTCTCTGTACAGGTACATTACAGGCTCACCTCTCTGTACAGGTACATTACAGGCTCACCTCTCTCTACAGGTACATTACAGGCTCACCTCTCTACAGGTACATTACAGGCTCACCTCTATGTACAGGTACATTACAGGCTCACCTCTATGTACAGGTACATTACAGGCTCACCTCTCTACAGGTACATTACAGGCTCACCTCTCTGTACAGGTACATTACAGGCTCACCTCTCTACAGGTACATTACAGGCTCACCTCTCTGTACAGGTACATTACAGGCTCACCTCTATGTACAGGTACATTACAGGCTCACCTCTCTGTACAGGTACATTACAGGCTCACCTCTATGTACAGGTACATTACAGGCTCACCTCTCTGTACAGGTACATTACAGGCTCACCTCTCTGTACAGGTACATTACAGGCTCACCTCTATGTACAGGTACATTACAGGCTCACCTCTATGTACAGGTACATTACAGGCTCACCTCTCTACAGGTACATTACAGGCTCACCTCTATGTACAGGTACATTACAGGCTCACCTCTATGTACAGGTACATTACAGGCTCACCTCTCTACAGGTACATTACAGGCTCACCTCTCTGTACAGGTACATTACAGGCTCACCTCTATGTACAGGTACATTTTCTCTTACGTTGGACATTAGTGCAAAGACGCAATAAACAGCTTATATATTCACAGCAGCTCAGAGTTCAACATTTACATAGCACAAGGTCAACAGCACCTTGCTTGTAGTTCAAAGAGTATTGAATGATTGGGCTGGTTATTGGCCTACTTCAAGATGGAGGATTATCTTAATGGTACAAGTACAAAAACAGTTCAGTTAGACCTAAGATTATTTTAGTATGTATCAAAAACATACTACATCTATCATCGAACAGCTAAAAGTATAAAAAGGCTTTTAAGTTGTTTCATGGTATAGACAATAGGCCCCTGGCGCCACGTTCCACATCACATGCAAGGTTCCACAGCGTGCGGACCTCTGTTCTCCACGGGACAGGTCAGATGAACCGGGAGTTAACTCGTCCAGTGTTCGTTCAAACAGTAGAAGATAACATTAACGTGGAGCCTCCTTCTGCAGCATTGAGCCACGCTTCAGGTATCTTTTCTGAACACATAAGCTTCTCTGGTCTTCTTTTGATTCCGCAAGACGCTTTTAACAACTTGATGGCCAAAAGTTTTGTGCAGCTGTTGCGCAAAAGCATCTCCGATGGGTCACCACCGAGGTATAAACAGAACTACCCCATTAGGAAGATGACCATGCACACTTCCATGTGTCCTCCCGGACATCAGTGCAGTCCAGCCCTCCCATCTCCCCTGTTTCTTCATTACAGGGAAACTAGACTTTCCAGATGTGCAGTCCGTATTATGCATCTGCCTCCTACACGGTTCAGCGTCTCAGATATTCAGAATCATGCATCATTAGTTTGCGTGAACCATGACTGAGATCAGCCCTGCCTCCCAGAGGGGAATGCAGATGTGAAGTCCTCCAATAGTTGCACGCACATCTGGATCCTGCAACATCAGTCGATTGTCTAAAATGATCCGAAGATAACGTTAATCTATGCGATCATGATGGTGCCTTTTTCCTCCGGGGAGTCCCGTAGTGCCTGGTCGCCCTCCCAGCTCCCCTCCCCCGCGGCCCCCCCTCAGGCCTCCCTCCTCTCGGGGAAGATGTTGAGCCCCAGCTCCACCAGAGCCCCCAGCAGCACGGTCCACAGCGGGATGCAGACCAGGGTTAGCTTGATGTCGGCCAGCCGCTCCAGTTTGGCGCAGAGGCTCAGGCAGAAGCCCAGCTTGAGCAGCATGGCCGTGAGGTACCAGGCCCGCAGCCGCAGGGCCGGGGAGCCGTGGCGCGGGTCGTAGCCGGGCTTGCAGCGGCCCGCCATCTTGACGGCCAGCATGATGATGAGGATGCCGTCGAAGACCCACACGGGGAGGAAGATGAGGAACCAGTTCCACTGCACCTGAGGGAAGAAGAATGGTTATTAGGTATAGTATGGCAACTCAAACACTGGGACTACAATATGGGTCATTTTATTTTTTATTATTTTATTAGATTTCAATAAGATCAGGAAAACATATAGGCTTCATATAAACTGTCCATTCTTTATCGAACGACAGAGGCCAATATATAAAGATATGTCTTTTTTTATTGTTGCATTACATTGAAACTAGGATTCCATATCGCAATGACATTAGCAGATCATTCCTCTTATCATTGCCAATGTTAAGGAAGCCACTGTTGTCTTTCGGTCACACGATGCATGCATGAAATCGATAAAGAGCGCTTGCCTTCCCGTCTAGCTTCACCACCAGCATGATGAGGAAGACCAGGGTGAAGACCCACGTGAGCAGGACCCTCTGGGCTAACGACATGGTTCTGGTCTGCGGGTAGATCCCGGGGATACCGGAGAGAGAAACAAACCTGCCTGGAGCGAAGCAGAAGATGACAGATACCCACGAACGTCCTCCTAGCTAGAGCTAGCCACTGCGATCCAGTTTCTGACCCCACTCCAACGTACCTCCTTGTCAGAGCCCGCCAATACCTTCTGTTAATAATTCGTCCTGATTGTTCAACTTGACTTTAAGACCTAAGGAGTAAGGAAATACATTAATACAAGGGAACAACGTTATTTACTAGCAGTGGATCTCACTGGTGTAACGGCCATGCGCAGAAGTGAGCGGATGGGTCACATGACGCGTTTCCTTGTAGTTGAGTCTTAATTAGCATAAAATAATCAATATGAATATTGGTGTCTTGGTACGTATGGTATGGCTTCAGTAAGACCGGCTATCGTTACAGGATATATTTGAAGCCCACCGTGTGAATATGTATGGCCATACTTCTGCATGCATCATTCTATCTACATTTTAGATTGTTCTCATGCATCCCTAAAGGCTGTTGAAAAATAATGCTTACCATCCTTTTTCTAACTTATTCTTGTTCAAGGTTTTTGCAAGAACAAATTGATAAATTGAACAATCCGCGTTTACCGTAACGTCTGTTTTCCAGCGCACAACCCTTTATATCCCTGAAGTGCGTCCACTAGAGGTCAGAGAAGTCTTTCAAATTTACGTTTTCCGCTGCATGCGTGAACATTAATCGCTGGTACCAGTAACACCGTTAACGTTACTATTTCACCCTTACCTGCACCACGCTTAGTCAACGTCAAACACACAACAATGACAAACTACTCTTGAAATTCGGCGGCGACGGGCTCGCTTTTACTAAATCCTCGCTGTTCGTCTACAGCCGTCTGCTCGGTAATCCCCTGAGATCCTCGCTGCGCGGCTACAGCCGACTCCTCGGTAATCCCCCGAGATCCTCGCTGCGCGTCTACCGCCGACTCCTCGGTAATCCTCTGAGTGTACCCAGAGAGGGAAGGAGCAGTGCGGCTCTCCTTCAGCCCGACAGAATGCATCCTCCTCCGGCAGCGGTACGCGGCGCACTACACTGACCGTCCATCGGAGTCACCGAGCCGGTTCGGAGAGGTTCAGTCAGCGAGGTAAGCCGAGCGACCTGCCGGACCGGGGTCTTCATACTAACCTAACCGACCACTAGCGCATTATTAATATTTGAAGGGGTTAGCGTTTCTCCTTCGGGGTCTTTGTGCTGCCTGGTAGCAGCGCTAGCCTAGCCTCGGCTAACCGCTGGGTACAGTCCTCGGTCGTCTCTGCATTAACGTTACTCTCCGACTCGGGCACACGTCTCTAACGTTGATGTTGTGCTTGAACGGGCTAGATGCACCGATATACACTCGTATATTCAAATTTATTCTGTAAGATGGTTGTTTGAAAAATCGCAGGTCGTTGTAGTTGGGTTCCTTTGTACATCCTATGTGGTGTTTATTGTCGAGTAAGCAATGTGTGAGTATAACGGGAGGTCTGTTGGGGCTGGAGAAGGGACAGTTATCACATCAGGTCTGGGGCGATGGGGTGTTTGGGGGAGACGGGGTGTTTTGGTTATCCGCAACACTTGGTTGCCAACCAACATATTTTTGCTGCATATATGTGCGACTCAAGAAAAGCGCATTGTCATTATTTGCACCCCCCCCCCCTTCCCCTCAAAATAATTTAATCTGTTTATTGAACATGTTCTTGACAATTTAATGCAACACTATGCTCTAACAACGGTGCAGTTGTGCAGGATCTACTTGCTGTGCAATGTTAACTTATATTTGTAATGGCATACTCGTACACAGAAGCGGTTTACATTACATTCATTTTTTGGTCAAATGCAAAGTGGGCTGGACAGGCATTAAAATATAGTCACCAGTTTTTGTTTTGTTTTTGCATCCGAATCGAATCAGCATACTCAACTTCCTAGATACAAACGCAATAGCATTTCACAAGATTACATATATTTTCCACGCGTTTTTTATTGAAATGCACCTTTTAGAAAATCCCTTAAATATCACTTGTTTAAAGTTTACAAAGTAAAAAAATCCTATTTGAATAAACCGACCTTGTCTGTTAAAGCTTGGAACTGCTATGCTTTTACTTTGATAAGTGGCACCTACAAGTCTGGCATTGTGTCACGTTCTGCAGTAACCCAGACAAGAAATCGGGTCTGTGGGTTTAACCATCTTAAAATAACATCTTTATATCATTATAGAAGACGGTGGCCTCGAGCCCTGTATTTTGGTGAATTTGGTTTTGTCTAGGAAATGTATTTTATTTGATTGTTTATCGTCATTGAGTTTATCACATTTTACATTTAATATTTTTTTGGGTGCTTTTAGCCAAAGCAGTTTGCAGTGAAGTCCGATATATCGGTAGCACAGGTGCTTTTTACTACCCTATCATCCCTACCAACCTTTCATCTCCATACCCATTTTCTAGTCTTAATTAAATCTTATTAGAAAACTAATTTGCCCTTAAACAGGGGGTTGAAAATGGCAGGGAAAAATACAAATGGTGTTTACCATTGGTAACACTATTGCGATACAAACCTTCATTGTGTTAAAAAGGGCTCATCTATTAAGCCTTATCTGCCAGCTCTATCGGTGCAGAATAGCATAACAGGCTCACCGCAACCGACGTGACCCATTTGAGATCTGGCGCATCGTAGTTCTACTGGTTTGCATACACTGCTTGTCTGTGCCAATGACGGGAGTCTCTGCATCTCAACCGGCACGATTCCACTGTCCCTAGGGTCTCCCGTCCAGACTGCTGACTAGACAGACCTCCCTGACTAGAGTGTCTTATCCAGACTGCTGACTAAACAGACCTCACTGTTTCCTAGAGCGGCGTCTCCTTTGATGGCCCGGTTGTTCCCCCTTTGAGTCCGTCACTCGCTGCGTCTGTCTGTCCTTCTGTCACTTGCTATTTTGGAGGCTGTGTGTCTCTCTGACAGACATGGGGCTGACGGTGTGAGTTGTGTTGAAGAGCTTATGGGGATGACTTCAGCGACTGCGAGGGATTTGATTGATGATGACTACTGATTCATAGACACTGGGATAATTAGTGTGCGGCCACCGAGTTGTGTGTGCAGACGCTTTCTCCTAGAAAAGCGTAATCAAAACCAAGGACTGTAGCAGCAGGAGCTCCGCGCAACTTCCCAAACAAAACATGTCTGGACTCTTGTGCCCACTGTTTTGTTTTCCAAATGTCAAGATTTGCCCCTAATTTGTGTGTGTGTGTGTGTGTGTGTGTGTGTGTGTGTGTGTGTGTGTGTGTGTGTGTGTGTGTGTGTGTGTGTGTGTGTGTGTGTGTGTGTGTGTGTGTGTGTGTGTGTGTGTGTGTGTGTGTGTGTGTGTGTGTGTGTGTGGTACAGTAAAAATAGGAAGGTTAAGATGCAGAATAGTGGCAGTGAGTTGACCTGGGACAACCAGGTGGGCCTGTGTCTTGGAGGAATCTATGTGGAGGAACTTCTCCCATCCTAACACAACACCTGTTATTATTCTGATCCTCGTGGAGCACATTGCAGTCGTTCTACAACTAGCCGACGGCCAACCAGTGTTGACGTTTAACGGGAGGAGATTTACTGTCACGTCATTAGCACAAAATGTTTCAACAACATTTGCAGAAATAATAACGCAAATGGAAAATGAGATTCTGAGAACGATTACAGTTGCTTTGTGTAAATATGCGTACTGTCACCTCAGGCGCTTCAACTCGTGTAATTATACCATCAGGGGTATTACATCTCTTTTTGTTTGTCTTTGGTAAACTGTAGAAGAGTTTGTAGCAAATCAACTATTTTCTCAATATTTATAAATTTTTGCCAGTTGGCCTGTGAGCGACTTATAAGCTCTCTGTGTACAGTAGTGCAGTGATTTGTTGCTATGGATGCAGTTTGACGTGCATGACTTCAAAGACCACATGGTTGCTGGATGTGATGGTCATAAGGAACCTGGCCACAGAGCGATGGCGTCCTCGTCATGGTGGAGGGTTGAGCTGCAGCGGTGGACGGTGTCGGGACACACACACACACACACACACACACACACACACACACACACACACACACACACACACACACACACACAGCTCTGCCTCGCTCTTCCCTCATTAAATATGCAGCGGTTCTGGAGATAAGACGGAGAACACAGCAGCTAGGGTTACGCATCACGCGTTGGCCGCACACCGGAACCCTGCCTGCTTTCTTCAGGCTCTGCCTTATTTATAAATTACGCATATTTCCTCTCGTCGGTTCGTATCGTTGCATAGAATGAGTCCCTGTGTTTTTCATGTTTGTAGTTCTTCTGTTTGTTTTGAATTTTGTATTTAATCTTAGTAGAATTGCCTGATACCTTGGTGAAACTGGCAAAATTTCACAGTGAACAGGTAATTTCACAATTGTATCACAAAAAAAGTCTCTACATTTAATTGTGGAGTAAAGGCTTGTAAAATCCATTTTATCAAACACACACACACACACACACACACACACACACACAGCTGGCATTCTGATGCTATGTTCTTTGTGCATTCAGTTTCTATTCTGCAGATAAGATGGGGAATTCAGAAACCGATAACAGTAAACCTTAAAGCGGACGCTGCAGTGAAGCTCAGTGCGGTCGGGCTCACGAAAATAGACAGACAAGTGAATTTTTTTTATCTTTATTAATTCCTTTGATGTACACAAGAACTTTAGTTGGAAAGTGTCCACGAGCCCCAAGCATGCCTGAGCAACCCGTTCACCCAGGTAGCTTCTCACCGTCATAGCTATGGAAGTATTGTTTGGATCTGCAAGACGCAGAAATGCATGCATATATACATGATGCACATCATGTCCACAAATAATATGTAGGCACAAACATAAATTGAAACTGCAGCTTCCATACGGAAACGCTTTTCCAGTAGTGGTTCCCAGTAGTGGTTCCCAGTAGTGGTTCCCAGTGGTGGTTCCCAGTGGTGGTTCCCAGTGGTGGTTCCTTCCCAGTAGTGGTTCCTTCCCAGTAGTGGTTCCCCAGTAGTGGTTCCCCAGTAGTGGTTCCTTCCCAGTAGTGGTTCATTCCCAGTAGTGGTTCATTCCCAGTAGTGGTTCCCGAATCCCCAGTAGTGGTTCCCAGTAGTGGTTCCTTCCCAGTAGTGGTTCCCAGTAGTGGTTCCTTCCCAGTGGTGGTTTTCCAATGTCTGCATGGCCCATCTGGTACGCGTGTGTCGCAGGTTTGCCAGCGTTGGACGACGCCCCTCACCTGCACCGAGGGAACCCAACCAGTCGGTCCCTACAAACACCTTAAGACCGTCACCATAACCACTGCTCCGACCGTAGTTTATCATGATCAACCAAAGCCAAGCTCTTTTTATTGTGGTACGATTAATTATTCAGAAGTTAGGACTTGAAAGTAATTTTCTTCTTCTGTGGTGTGGTTTTAATACTTCTTGCTCACCAGCCTTGTACAAGGCTTTTCTCTCTCTCCCTCTGTCTCTCCTTCTACTGCTCTCGTCGAACGGGGTCAGCTCTTGTGACGAATGGCCCCCAGACTGAGGTCATAGCAGAATATAGGTTCTGGACGTCTGTTTTGGTGACGCTTGTTGTGTGTGTTTGAGTGTGGCCGAGACGGAGAGAGGGATAGAGCTGTGTTGTCTAATGATGCTGCTGCACACGTCTCCTGACTGTGGGTCAACAACGTGATGGGGATGTTTTATTTTAAGACCTGACACAGACACAAAGAGAGGTGTGTGTGTGTGTGTGTGTGTGTGTGTGTGTGTGTGTGTGTGTGTGTGTGTGTGTGTGTGTGTGTGTGTGTGTGTGTGTGTGTGTGTGTGTGTGTGTGGTCAGGATGCTATCATTTGATCTGAGTTAGAAAATAAAAACATTGAAGACTTTCATAGTCGTCCTCGTTTCTTTTTGGTTTTGAGAGAAGAGCCTTTCTGGGCAAAACGCTTTTCGCAAACCACAACGTCAAATGACCTACCATCGACGCTGAGCTTGTTGTTTAGCGAGCTTTGTCGGGGACAATGTGTGTGTGTGCGTGCGTGCGTGTGTTGACTCCCCGGCTGGCGTCGGATGACTCGGTAATATGCGGAGTTTCACATCTTTAAATAGGCAGGGTTTTACGCTGATTACCGCGTAAAGCCCGCTGCTGGGCTGGCCGGGGGCGCTAAACGCCCCGGTCTTACGGCCCGCCGCGGGATTACAGCGTCCGTCGGTGGCGCTATGGTGGAGGGTAATCTGGTTACCATGGGAACGCCGCCCCGGTCGCTTGTTGTGGCGTGTTCTGCTCCGACATGTGGTTCTGTTATTGTGTTGGGCAGACGTGCTGCCTGGGACGTCTGGCTTCTGCTTTAGCTCCAATAGTCTTATCTGTCTGTCAAGCCGTCTAACACGACTGCTTTAATCAGGTATTAAATATTAGTCTTAGGTAGGGCCCGACCGATATTGATTTTTGAGTGCCGCTGCCGATGCAGATTATTTTCAGAGAAAAATTACGATTACGATTTAATCGGCCGATTTAAAAAAAATAAATAAAAAAAATATATATAAAACGTAGTTTTTGATACCTTAAATATACTTTAAACACTTTTGACGAATATGTGAATTGAATGCAGAATCTTGCATTCAATGCAGTGTTTTAGAATACATTTACAGTCAAAAATGAGTGTAATGTAAAATGTAAAATAAATAACTAACTCCCAATGTGCTGCGCTCGTGAGCAGTGACTAACACGTGCGTGCTGAGCAGTATGGTCTCACCGTTAGAGTCTACAGTATAACAAATGAACATGGCCTGGGACCTAAAGAAAAACAGGCACAACATGCTCAAACAACGCGTCTTGTGTACATTGGTGAGGTGAGCGCTCAGCTGCCTGAGCGAGCGTGCTTTCATGTTGTACGGTAAAATTCAATCTCCTCTTTTTTACTCCAGCTAAAGTTGTTAGTTAGCAAGGCGAGTAGGAGCGCAATCTGCAGGATACTAATCGCAATAACATTTATAATAAAAAATAAAATAAAATCGGTTGTAATCGGCGTCTTTTTGGCCGATGCCGATTATTTTCAAAAAGGCTATAATCGGCCGATTAAATCGGCAGGCCGATAAATCGGTCAGGCCCTAGTCTTAGGAATGAATCCCGTTTGTGCACACATGTGGTGAGGGTGGCGGCCAAACGGTTTGCATTGATTCTGTCCATAAATTCTGTCCATTTTTCCAAAATAAAGTGGAATCAATGATGTTGTAAAATCCCGAACCTTGAAGGAAGTTAAAATAGAATATGTATTTAGTGCAGGTAATAATAAAGGTGATAATGAATGGATACTACCTCCTGCAGGAGGACGAAGTATTTACGCCACATTAAAGCCCTCATAACGCATACCTTTTTGAGATACTTTGTGGTCTCGCTTGGCGCTCTTATCCAAGCGACATCGAGGTGTGGCTGACCACTAGTAGATGAGGGGGTGGGGGGCAGGGCACGGTGCAGCGCAATCTAGAAAGATCTGCTTGAAATAAATAGCTATGACGCCATCACTGAGCCTGTTGACACCCATCAACGCGTCGGCTCGGCCAACGCATCGGCACGTCTTTCACAAACAAATGTTGCATACTACTAATCTTTTCTTTACTATGGTTCCCTTCATTCTTCCCTTAACCTACAAAAGGTGGCTCTGTCTAAAAAACGAGTCAAAAACAGAGCCAAGGGCGGCAAACGGAGATGAACGCCAGCGATCAAACGTTGTTCTCAGAGCCCTCCTGGTGATCTCAAGAGGTTCTCCACTGGTCTGCAGCATGCGTCTGGAGCTGAGCCTTACCCAGCCCTCTGCTGCTGTTCAGTCCCTATCCGAGCAGACAGGAAGACACGGATGGATGGACAGTCAATCGGTGAGGAAGTGGAGATGATTTGAATCGTTGGTGATGAGCAGATAATGACTCCCTTCCTGTGACTTAAGATGACAGCGCAGACTGAGGGAGGCCCTTGGTCACTGCTCTGTAGGCCCTGGGAACACGCACAACACGTACTTCATGAGGTGCTTGTGTTTGGTGTTGATGAAGGACCCGCCTCAAAAAACCTCAAGCACAGACACCCAGGCGGACACTCACCCCTTTGAAGCAGTTTGCAAAAACTGGGTATGGAAACACACACACCACACACTTGTGGGTTTGTGAACAGGCCTAGTGTGACTGTTTTCTCTCTCTCTCTGTCTCTGTCTCTGTCTCTGTCTCTGTCTGTCTCTGTCTGTCTCTCTCTCTCTCTTACCCCTTCCCCCTTCCCCCCTGTCCGTACTTACTTTCAGTGTGCAAAGAATGATAGAACTGAACGCATACACACATGGCAAGGGTTTCAAATGGAAGCTCTCAATAGGCTTGGAGAGAGGTTTTGTCTAAGCTGCTTTGAGAACGAGGACATTGTCACTGCTTTACCACTGAGTCTGAAGAACTGGTTGCAACATTCTTACACACATATTGGTTTCTTTTTGTGTGTAGATGCAGAGACAAATAATTGTGCTGAATGCCGAGTAACCACACACACACACACACACACACACACACACACACACTCCCTATTGAAAGGTGTTGGATTGAGTCATTGGATAAATATAGCTACGCGGACAAACAAAAATGTCAATGTCAACTTTGTACAAAATGGAGCCTATTGAAAAATCCAGCAGTCTGGTAGGAAACATTTAAATAACTCCCGGATAAAAATAGATATCATTCACTGGGGAAAATGAGATGGGAGAATAAACAAGTGAAATTT
>NC_082385.1:3767679-3772679 GCF_031168955.1 Gadus macrocephalus | reverse complement strand
TATCTTGTCACCAATGAGCTCACAGGGAGATATTCTGAAGGTCTGCTTCTATGATGACCCTTGTTTAGTAAAATGTACAGAATAAAGGTCAAACATGATCCTGATTGTGACGGGACGCTGAGAGGGTTATGAGTCAGACGTTCACTCCCTCCGTACACGTTCATGGTTCCCAGGCTCCTCCCCCTGGCCCCGGCCTTCTGGAGGTTTTGGCGGAGGTGCGCGCGGGGCAGTTTGGCTCCGGGCTGCAGGCCAATCAGACGAAGCAGGCGCTGGAACTCTAGCTCGCTGGCGACCAATCCGAGGCTGCGGATCGTGTCTCTGAGGTCAGCGGCGTCCACCATTCCGTCGCCATCCGCCGTCCTCATCTTGAACGCCGCCACGCCGTCCTGATTGGTCCGATTCAGAGCTGGACGTTAGCGAGTGAGACAAATTTATTTAGCATATTTTTGAACAAGCTAAATGCTTAAAACCGCAGTACGACTCGAGAGTAGAGAGAGAGAGAGAGAGAGAGAGAGAGAGAGAGAGAGAGAGAGAGAGAGAGAGAGAGAGAGAGAGAGAGAGAGAGAGAGAGAGAGAGAGACACCATCGTCTGCCTAGGAACGATACTCTTGTTTATTGTCTTTTTATTGTAGTGTAGAATAATAAACAAAAATTAAACGTAAAACCCAGTTTTCTTTACCATTAATTATAATGACAAAGTATGCCTGATATCAATGTATTGGAAAATGTTGTTTAGAATATTTATTTATGGAAATATAAGTGGTTAAGGGGTACATTAAAAACCATGGTCCAGATTTACAAAACCTTAAAGTTAATTGGATCAAGGTGCATTCATATATGACCCGCCACTAGGGGCAGTACATCCACATTTCTTTAAGAAATCTGTTCCTCCATAAGATGTGTGTGTACCAAATAAACATGTTATGAATATGAGCCTTTTAGTCAACAAAGACTAAAGAGGAATAATAAAATAAAATAAAGGAAACTGGAGGCAGAAGGTGAATGAATACAATGTGGTGTCAAAGAAATGAGGAATCTTGAGGCGAGTGTTCGTAAGAGGACTTGAAGAAGAAGTGCAAAACTTTGATTATTTCAATTTCAAACCAAAAATCCCTTATGAAATCATCTTGAAACAAATAAAACACACACACACACACAAACTGTCTCACACTGACACTCAGAACCACACACTCACAAACACAAACAAGAAAATCCGCACAAACACAGAGACACACAGCCACACCAAGACATACACACACACACACACACACACACACACACACACACACACACACACACACACACACACACACACACACACACACACACACACACACAGAGGGAGAGACGCAGAGAGTGAGAGAGAGAGAGAGAGAGAGAGAGAGAGAGAGAGAGCAGAAAAGAGCGGAACAAGGATCGGAAACTAAACAACCAACGAAAGGTGCGGAGAGCGGCCATGATGCTGCTCACCGCGCGGTCGTCGGCCATCTTGGCCCTCATGAAGGCCAGGCACTCCTCGGCGGACAGGGAGTGGGGATTGTTGTGTTCGTCGCCATGGCGACCATCGCCATTTTGTTTCACGGCCCCGGATGAGAACTCTGTGAAATGATAAAAATCACAACAACAACAACGTAAGAACAACTTTCAATCAATCGCAAATGTCCAAATGCAGACAACGTCGGTGAGAAGGAGGCAGCGTTGAGTTGTTTGTCAAGCGTTTGTCGTGAAACGCATCGCCAGACGTTAGCATCACAACACCGTGTTAGTGCTGTGAGCTAGTCCCTGTTTAGCCACACTTCTGTTCAGCAAACAGATTGCTGCTGCTTCTGGTCACAAAGTTCTATCCCAATCCACTCACTCCCTCCCTCTCTCCCTTTCTCCCCCTCTCTCCCTTCTTCTCTTCTCCTCTCCTCCCTCCCTCTCCCCCCTCTCCCCCTCCCACTCCCTCCCCCCTCACCTTGGTAGCGGTCCAGTAGAGTACTCTGGTCCAGACGGCCTTGTCTGAATCCCAGCAGTCTGGTGACGTGGAGGAAGTGACCGTCCTCCAGCACCACCCAGCTGTCCTCCAGGATCTACATCGTCATAGCAACGTCACAGCACCATCACTACACCATCACTACACCATCACAACCCCGTCACTACACCGTCACAACCCCAACACCGTCTCAACCCCGTGTCAACACCGTCTCAACCCCGTGTCAACACCGTCACAACCCCGTCACAACCACAACACCATCTCGATTCCATCAAAACACCTTGACAACATCATAACCACACCATCTCATCTCCATCAAAAACACCTCCACAACCCCGTGACAACCACAACACCATCACAACCACAACACCGTCACAACACCGTCTCAGCACCGTCCCAACACCATCACAACATCGTCACAACACCGTCACAACACCGACACAACACCGTCTCAGCACCGTCACAACACCGTCCCAACACCGTCACAACATCGTCACAACACCGACACAACACCGTCTCAGCACCGTCACAACACCGTCACAACACCATCACTACACCATCACAACACCATCACTACACCATCACAACACCGTCCCAACACCATCACAACACCATCACTACACCATCACAACACCATCACTACACCATCACAACACCGTCCCAACACCATCACAACACCATCACTACACCATCACAACACCATCACTACACCATCACTACACCGTCTCAGCACCGTCACAACACCGTCACAACACCATCACTACACCATCACAACACCGTCCCAACACCATCACAACACCATCGCTACACCATCACAACCCCACCCAAAAAGCCCTTTTGACCCTCCTGACCTTCCGTAGGTCCCTCTGGCTGAGGGTCCCGTCCAGGGAGGGCAGGGCGATGGCCTGGATGCGCGCGGCTAGCGTGGTGCCGCGTCGCTCAAGGCGCTCCCACACCCTCCTGAACACGACCTCCAGGAGACCCGGCACTCCGGCGCCCCCCGGGGACCAGGTGGGGCACTGCGGGGGGCTGGGGGCTGGTCCACCATGGCCTGGTCCAGTGAGGTCTGCTTCTACGAGGTCCGGGCTACCACGGTCTATGCTACCGTGGTCCGGGCTACTATGGTCTGGTCCGAAGTGGTCCAGTCCAGTGAGGTGTGTTCCAGTGAAGTCTGGTCCACGGGGTTCTGGACCATTGAGGTCTGGTCCAGGGAGACCTGGCCCGGTAGGGTCTGGCCCAGCGAGGTATGTACCTATGAGGTCTAGGCTACTTTGGGCTAGTCCATTGAGGTCAGGGCTACCATGGCGTCGGCTACTACGGTCTGGTTTAGTGAGGTCTGGTCCTATGAGGTCTCCTCCAGTGGGCTCTGTTCCAGTGAGGTCCAGTCCACAGTGGTCTTGTCCGATGAGGTCCGGGCGTGGGCTCCCTCTGTAGGGGAGACGGTGGTGTTAGCAGCCTGGTTCACTCTCCTGTTCAACACCAAGACCCCCCTACAGGACGTCTCCCTCGTGACTTAACCGGTCCAGGGAGACCAGCTAACGAGCCGCCCGTCACCATAGATCATAGGAAACCTGAACTCTCTGAACGTTCTGTTCATCCTCATCGAATAATCTGCTAATCTCTAATTAAGTAGGTATCTACAAACCTACTTAATATGGTTTAAGATATAGATCTCTCTCTCTCTCTCTCTCCCTCCCTCCCTCTCTTCCACACTCTCTCCCTTTCTCTTCCTCTCTCCCTCCCTCTCTCTCTCTTACTCTCTTTCTCCCTCTATTTCCCCCTCCCTCATTTTCCCTCTGCAACCCCTCTTCCTTTCTTCCTCTCTCTCTCCCTCTCCCCTCCCTCCCCCTCTCCCCATCTCCCCACCTCTCTCTCGCTCCCTCTCTGTCTCTCCCTATGTCTCTCCCTCTGTCTCACGCACTCTCTCCCCCGCCCTCCCTCTCAGCATATGGAAACTAAACATTAAGCTGCCAATTTGGTTTAACAAGCCTAACATAAACAAAGGAAAAAGGCAAAGTTCCATAAAAAAGGTGAAATTCAGTACGGTAGAAAGATATGGTAATGAGGCTGATAGAAGTGAGTTTCTCTTGCCATTACAGTAACATCTCTCTCCTTCTCCCACATACACACACACGCACGCACGCACGCACGCACGCACGCACGCACGCACGCACGCACGCACGCACGCACACACACACACACACGCACACAGTAGTGCAGCCCTTGTCGTTGATTGCTGACTAAACATTTCAGTAAAGTTTCGAGGCTTCCAAAGATAATGACTTTTTTATTTAATGTGTTGAAAGCTCAGCTTGACTACATTAACATTTACCTGTTCCCTCTATTAAAGAAAACAAGGTGTGTTGGAAACTCAATTAAAACCTAACAAGACACAGCAGCAGAATATGTGATATGTTGCGTTTGTGTTTGGCTAATCACTTCAAAAAAAGACCACATCTATTCTTATTGTTTCTAAACTTTTAAGCTGCAAACTTTACCAAGTCCACCAGTAACTATGTTACAGGATATTATGCTATCTTCATGTGTACCTGTGTGGCTACTGTATGTGTGTTTGAGTGAGCGAGTGAATAGAAGAGTAGAGTGTGTGAGAGACCGAATAGAGCAGGGGTGCCCAACCTTTTTTGACCCAAGATCTACTTTTCAAGTAGCCAACCTCCCGAGATCTACCAGCATACCTCCCTTCAAGCGGGGAGGGGGGGGGGGGGGGGGGGTAGAGAACAATTGTTGACGGGACGGGGACGGGGGGGGACGGACGGACGGACGGATGGACGGACGGATGGACGGACGGACGGGTTGTATCGTGAACCTACGGACTTCAGTGGGGGTTTCATTCCGTCTGCGCACGGTACCTTCTCAACGATAATCAATGATCTTCCTCCCACTCAGGGTGAAAATGGTAGGTCTTAGCTCGTTTCCCCTCAGCCATGCCAACGTTTAGGAGTGTGTAACTACTGTTGACGGCTTTCAACTGCTGTTGACAGCGCATGCGCTACCGCGCGTATAT
>NC_082385.1:3722679-3765179 GCF_031168955.1 Gadus macrocephalus | reverse complement strand
CCTTCATTAAAACCCCAGATCGCTCTGTGCTCCCTGGTTCCCCACGGACCCCCGCGCCCGGTCCTCTCTCAGTGAAACCCCACCGCCCGGCGTTCACCGTATCATTGTTCCTGAACACCGCCAGATCTCCCCTGAGGGACTCGGCAGCAGAGGCTGACTTCACACCTGCTTCTGGTTGAAGGGGAATGAAAAGCTCGTTAATGGATGAGCGTGTAAGAAGTCACGTTTGATCAGCCGCTCGCTGAATACTTTATTAAAAACGGGGCCGACGGGGGATCCTCCCGCCTCTATCCCCGCACCATGAAAGGACGGGGATTTTTTGGCAGGTACGTGCGAATCTGGGAGAGGCTACACAAACAAGGGATACATGCATGTGCGCGCACACACACACACACACACACACACACACACACACACACACACACACACACACACACACACACACACACACACACACACACAACGGCGCACACACACACACACAAACGAACAAACAAAAATCACAATACACTGCAAGCATGCAAAAATGCACCGTCTTCCTCAAACTTCTGGTTGCGGCTTTTTTGAGTGGCAGCGACAACATCAAGCAAGCCTTTAAATTAACTGCTCCCTCCATCACCACCACCACCACCACCACCACCACCTCCTCCTCCACCACCACCACCACCACCACCACCCACCCCTCCCCCAACCAGCCTTCAACTAAAGTTTAGTCAAACTGGTAAAAAAAAGAGTCGCACGCAGCTCTTAAGCGAAGCCGATTCGTAAGTAAAGAGGCAGAACGCAGCGCGAGCCGAGGGCTGTCAGAGCAGCATATGGCCGCTGATTGAGTGGCCAACCGGCGGCCATATGCAGACATTTAATCAGGGTTCCCTCCGCCACCGTCTTAACAAGGGGCGGAGACGGCGGCGGAGCTCTAATAGCGCTCTCCCTCTCTCGTTCTACTCCTCAAAGGCAGCGATGTGTTCGTGGAGCCGTCCCCTGGGCCCTGTCTCTCGTCACTTCAGGCCCGTCTCCTCGCGTTTGTCTCCGGGAATCCGACGCATATTGTGCACTTTGCTTTTACGTTGATGTCTAAAAGCAAACAGATGCCGAGCTTCACGTCCACGCGGTGACGGCCGGTGAGAAGGCTCGCCGAGAGGAGGAGGAGGAGGAGGAGGACAGACAAACAGTGACCGATCAACACGCCGACGTACAACGTCAATGATGCATAGACGTTTCCGACCCAGTCGCCCCCAGCAGGCCTAATGCACCGAGCGGCCATCTTGGCTCTGAGCGGCAATCCTGACTCCTTCGCCTCGCGGCCCTATTGGCTCTGAAGGCCATCTTCACTCGTTCGCCGAGCGGCCATCTTGGCCCTGAACGCGAGCTGGGTGAGAGGAGCTGAATGCGGAGCTCCGCATTCAGCTCCTCTCACCCAGCTCGCGTTCAGAGCCAAGATGGCCGCCGCCAGTTGACGGAGTTCCACATTACGTGGGCTGCGACCGGTCCACACCAGTCACCCCTGAAGACCGGCGTCTTCGGCCCTCTGGTCTGTTTGCTGTGTGCTAGCGCCATCCCAGTCAGGATGTTTTTATCGTGGAGTAGCGGCCGTGGTCGACAGCAGTTCCACGACCGAACGTAACCAGTTCCGTCCGGTGTGAAGCGAGTAAACGTTTCAGTCCTTACCGGGTCCAGCAGGAGGAAGATCTCCTTCAGTCGAGAGTACACCTCCTCCTCCAGATCTGAAGAGATCTCCTCAGGGTGTAGCTGATGGAGAGACCTGGAGAGGAGAGGAGTAGGAGGAGAGGAGAGGAGAGATTAGAGAGAAGAGGAGAGATTAGAGAGATTAGAGAGAAGGAGGAGGAGAGGAGAAGAGAGGGGAGGAGAGGAAGAGGAGGAGAGGAGGTGGAGAGGAGAGGAGAGGAGAGGAGAGGAGAGGAGAGGAGAGGAGAGGAGAGGAGAGGAAAAGAGGGGAGATAAAAGGAGTAAGAAATACAGCACAATAAAAATACAGACAGAACCATTGTAATACACTTAATTAAAATGATATTATTAAATATAAAACCAATCATTTAAAAAATCGTCATCATAGTGAAATTTCTTGAAAAATGGATTGGTTGTATCCTAGTTCCTGGTCCCAGCAGACATAAATAGCTGAACTCTGAGATAGGAAACAGGAGACATATGATGATGATGATGATGATGATGATGATGATGATGATGATGATGATGATGATGATGATGATGATGATGATGAGGATGATGATGATGATGATGATGATGATGAAGGGACGCAGCATGCTGAGACGTGTTCTAAATCAGGCCCAGGTCTCCGTCTGGAACACGGCAATCTGGAGTCGGGTCCCCCACCTCTGCCCCCCTCGTTCACTGACCCGTCGGCACTGGGGGGCCGGCCGTCTGTCCGTCCGTCGGTCCGCTCAGCAGGGTTCAGGAAGTGACCCAGGAAGTGTTTCCATTTCACTGGCCCGCTTCCTTTAACCCTGTATCTGTACACACACACACACACACACACATTCACACATACACACACACACACACACGACAAACATTCACACACAGACACACACACACACACACACAACACACATTCACACACACACACACACACACACACACCCATTGACAACACGCATGGCCACGCACACAAACACATACACACACAGTAATAAAATTACTTTATTCAACATGAACTATCCAACTGCTGGTCTGATTATCCATAGCTTATTTCCTTGGTTTAATTAACAGTAAAATTATGAATTATGAATGAAGTAATTGCAATACGATTATATAATATCGTTATAATATTATCATATTATCCTTATATTATTATATTATGTCTGCTCTCAAGGGTTCTTTATTCGGGTGTACGTGACGGCAATGTCATCGTGATGTGGGAGTGGAACGGTGACATAGAGCTAAAGCTACACATGGATGGCTGAGGGAGAAGGTTCTAGACTCTAGAACCTTCTTGAGTCTAGAACCATCTAGGATCTAAGGAGAAGAGGAGTGGGAGGAGCTACCCTCTGGTCAGCTGCTGGAAGGAGGGAAGGCTCATGGGAAACAGGAAGTTGCAGAGAACGTTCCTCAGGACTTCCTGTTCGACCAGGCCGGACCTCGTGGCATCAGAAGCATCGAGGGTTTTCCACACTGGAACACAGTTCAGACACATCTAACACACACACACACACACGCACGCAGACACACACACACACACACACACACACACACACACACACACACACACACACACACACACACACACTTATGAACACGCGCACAGACACACACGTACGCACGCACAATAACACACGCATGCACACACAGGCAAGCAGGCACAAGCAGGTATATTTAATCACACACACACATGCATGCACACACACACACAGACACACTCAAACAGACGGAGCACATACGTAGACAGAAACACACACACACACACACAGACATACACACACACACACAAGGAACGTTAACACACAGTAGAACATGCAAGCCACTACAACCCCATCAGATTCGTCAGATCTATTGCTTTAATCTTTCTTTCTTTTAATCTTAACTTCATCGCACTGTGGGGGAGGGGGAGGGGGGGGGGGGGGGGGGATACGGTTGCCATGGCGAGACATCCCAGGGCGTCGACGACGAGAGGAGAGCAGCCCCCCCTGGCCGACAGCCCGTCCCTCCATCCCCGACTCGAGAGTCAGAGCGCTGATCGCTCTGATCCTCTCTCACCAGTACAGCGCCCTCTGCTGGCGGAACGCTGACACTCCGCACAGAGTGGAGAGCCCCGCTCAGAGAGGATAACACAGGGCCAGATGGACACACACGTACCACACACCTCGGAACACAAACACACACATTTGACGCAGTACACAAACACCCCACAAATCACAGACATCCACCACAGTACACACACACACACACACACAACCATAGAATACACACACACACACACACACACACACACACACACACGCACACACACACGCACAGGCACACACCACAGTATACACACGCACACACCCCAGTGCACACACATACACCCAGGCACACACACACACTGTGTTTGCGTACCTCTCGGTGGAAGAGGGTCTG
The DNA here is from genome assembly GCF_031168955.1 of Gadus macrocephalus. Taxonomy (NCBI): domain Eukaryota; kingdom Metazoa; phylum Chordata; class Actinopteri; order Gadiformes; family Gadidae; genus Gadus; species Gadus macrocephalus. The sequence goes on along the minus strand of NC_082385.1, from coordinate 3,761,084 downwards.
GCGCTGGGTGTTTGTCAGACCCCGGGTCGGGTCTGGGGGGTCTGGGGGGTCAGGGGGGTGGTCCAGGGGGTCCTGGGGGTCCGCCCCACCGGAGCTGGTCCTCCTGGCCTGAGACCCCGTCTTCAGCTGGACCGGGTCAGGGGTCACGACCCTCGGGCTGGAGAGCTCTGAGACACAGAACCTCCTCATCAACGCAGAAGAAGAACTCTGATATCGGAAAGCAGCCTAGCGTTACCAGTGTGTATCACACACACTGTAACACAGACACATTTAACACACACGCACACACACGCAGAACATACACACACCACACACACGCAGGCACACACACCCACACACATACAGACAGGCACACGTACACACACTCAAACCGACAGAACGTACATTTAGACGGGGAGAACGTTCTGACGATGGACGATGGGAAACAGACCAGCCCTCGGGTGGTCTGACCCAGACCCTAACCCCTTACCCATCCTGGTGCAGACCGGTCCGAGGGCCAGGGTCTGCGGGGAGCTGTCCTCCAACTTGCGGAGGAAGTCTGTGTAGGCCATGTCGTCTGCTCTGTCAGGACTGTAGTGGTCCCACAGCCTGGAGGGAGGAACACGCCGGGGTGGGACGGATCACGGATCACAGATTTAGAGTTAAGTCAAACTTGGTCTGGGTAAACAACAACCACAGAAGCAGCGGTAAATGGACTGCATTTATGTCGTACTTTTCTAACCAGTAGCCACTCAAAGCGCTTTAAAATACTGCCTCACATTCACCCGTTCACACACACATTCACACACCGACGGTGGTGTCAGCCACGCAAGGCGTCAGCCAGCTCGTCGGGAGCAGTGAGGGTAAGCAATCAGGTGCCTTGCTCAGTGACAACTCGACACTTGGCTAGGAGGAGCCGGGGATCGAACTAGCAACCTTCTGGTTACCAGCCAACGCGCCTACTGAGCACCTTGCCTCCCGTGTGATGTGTGGTTAAACACACTAAGAGAGGTGGCCTGAGAATGTCTGGCCCTGCTTCTAGAACAATACTTAGTGTGGATTATTTTGAACAATTAAGGCTTGGGCAGTTTATTGCATTTCCATGTAAACATATTCTTGCATCAGATTGTATATTAATATTCCATTTTTTTTAAATTTTGCTTTTGGAAGACATTGATGCATTGATGTTGAGAGGCAGCCAGACAGGCAGACAGGCGGGCAGGCAGGCAGGCAGGCAGGCAGACAGGTGGACATAGAGGTAGAGAGACGGACACTCAGAGGCAGATAGACAGCTAGACAGGTGGATAAAGATAGTCAGACAGACAGACAGACAGACAGACACAGAAAGGTGGACATAAAGGTAGACAGACAGAAAGACAGATTAAACAAAGGGAGTGGGGGGGGGTGGAGGGAAGAGGTGATGATGATGATGATGATGATGATGACGAAGATGATGGTGGTGGTGATGATGGTGGTGACGGTGATGAGAGATGGGAGTCCTGAGCGGGAAATCCAATTAGAGCCGTTGAAAATGAACCTGTCACGCGGAATCCTCTAGAGCCGCGTGAGGAGAGGGAGGAGAAAAGTTGCTCCTCGTTTCCTGAAGTGGAATTTGACTGCAGGGCCCCCCCAAGTTTTAAAAGTCAATTAGCTTTGTCTGCCGCGGAGACAAAGGGGCTGACCACAAAGCTCGAGTTACCCCGTCCTCCCCATTAGCGCCCCTCCCCGCGGGCCGCCGCAAATAGGGTGGACTGATGGGTGGCTGACTGCCACTCCCGGGACAGGTGATCATCTACGACGGGACTGGGAGTGTGTGGGAGTGTGTGGGAGTGTGTGGGAGTGTGTGTGGGTACCTGCATGTGTTGGTGTATGTGAAAGTGTGTGTGGGTGTGTGTGTGTGTGTGTGTGTGTGTACCTGCCGGTGTGAGTGTGTGTGAAAATGTGTGTTTACCTGCCGTTGTGTCTGTGTGTGTCTGTTTACATGTGTTTGTGAAAGTGTGTGTGTCTAGCTGCCGTTTGTTTATAGACGGTGTGTCAGGCATCATCCATTCATTCCATAGCCCACCACGCCCACCTCTCAAACTCCCGGTCCGTCAGCAGGAAGCAGCAGCAGTCCGACAACACGCGCCGGAAGTCCCGCCTCCGGACCCGCCCCTCTCCGCGGGGGTCGAACGAACGGAACACGGGGGCGAGAGACCTCCCCGCCACCTGAGAGAGAGAGAGAGAGAGAGAGAGTGAGAGAGAGAGAGAGAGAGAGAGCGAGAGAGAGAGAGAGAGACATAAGCCATGACTGACAGCCGAGGCATACACAGGACGAGAGGTGGAGGACGAGAGGTGGAGGACGAGAGGTGGAGGACGAGAGGTGGAGGACGAGAGGTGGAGGACGAGCTTCAGGAGACAGGATGCCCTCGGCACTCCGACCTGGCAGGATGGGCTCGGAGCGAAACGAAAGTAAAAACTAAAGCGTCCGTGCACATCAGGTGGGAAGCTTGGACCTGAGGTTTAGTTGCTTTGGTAACCACGATAACAGAGACGAACAGACTCTGAGCGGACGTTCTAGTCAGAGGACGTTCTGTCATCCACCATGGACCCGTCAAGGTCATGGCAATATCGCATTTCTGCGGTAATCGCCGATAGTGCCGGAAAAACCACAGTTTGTACCGTTCACGACATTGGCCTGTTTGGAGACCGCAGACCCCAGACCTACGCCAGTGGTCCGATACCTCCCTAGCCTGGGCTTGAGCGGTACCCCCTAGGGGAGCTGGACCAGAGACCGGGATCTACCCAGGACTGTTTGAGAGAGGAACCTGTACCAAGTACCCGGGCGCTTTGGGTGGGACCAGACCCAAACCTCTTCCGTTTCCTGTGTCCTCTGCTGAGTCTCCCGTCATCTTAGGGGGAGGGAGGGGGGAGAGAGAGGGAGGGAGGGACAGGGCTGATACTAAATATACCCTCGCTGACTCTTGGGTAATCAGAGCAGAGAAGTCTCCCGTCTAATTGCGGTCCTGTGATGAGTGGAGCTGCGACGGGCGGCCGGTCTCTGAGAGGGTGTCTCCCTCACGCACGGCCGCCCCGAAGACCAGGAGAGTGGACCAGGACCAGGACAAGGACCAGGACCAGGACCAGGACCAGGACCAGGACCAGGACCAGGACCAGGACCAGGACCAGGACCAGGGCCGAGGAGGAGGAGGACCGGACCACACTCGCCCCGCTACCCTGCGGTCCTAGACCCTGCAGGTCCTGACAGGAAGGCACTCCCGTGTAGAGCCGGTCTCGGCCTCATGGTTAACCCCATCCTCAGTGTCTCCGTGCGGTACGACCTCCACGCCTTAACGGCCCCCCTAAACCTTCTCTAGGAGGGTAATCCCCCCCCCACTTCGTCCCGCCGCCGTGCGTTCCGCCAGCCCTTTTGTTGCACCACCCGAGCCGCTCCGCCTTGCGACCGCTCCGCCTTCCGCCGCTGCGGCTGCCGGGAGCCGAGCGAGACGCAGGGGAGCGCGACGCGAACCGCCGTGTTTAAAAAAAGATCAAATGAATAAAGGGTTTATTAAAAGACGGATATAAATACGGCCTCCTCCCACAGCCCTCCTCCACCTCCTCTTGCTCTACCCCCCCCCCCTCCTCCTCCTCCTCTTGCTCTACCCCTCCCCCCTCCTCCTCCTCCACCTCCTCTTGCTCTACCCTCCCTCCTCCTCCTCCTCCACCTCCTCTTGCTCTACCCCCTCCCCCCTCCTCCTCCTCCACCTCCTCTTGCTCTACCCTCCCCCCCTCCTCCTCCTCCTCCTCCACCTCCTCTTGCTCTACCCTCCCCTCCTCCTCCTCCTCCACCTCCTCTTGCTCTACCCCCCCCCCCCTCCTCCTCCTCCTCCTCCTCTTGCTCTACCCCCCCCCCCCCTCCTCCTCCTCCTCCTCCACCTCCTCTTGCTCTACCCTCCCCCCTCCTCCTCCTCCTCCTCCACCCCAATCTCCACCTTCTCATCCTCCAACCCCAAATCCATACTTTGTATATAGGGTATATAGGTTGTATATAGGGTATATAGGTTGTATATAGGGTATATAGGGGGAAAGGGTGTATATAAGGTAGATAGGGGGTATATAGGTTGTATATAGGGTATATAGGGGGGAAAGGGTGTATATAAGGTAGATAGGGGGTATATAGGTTGTATATAGGGTATATAGGGGTATATAAGGTACATTGGGTTTCAGTTTGAAATCACTGTCAAACATGGCCTTGCGGCCCACATAGTAGTTGTAGGGTCTATAGGGGGAATATAGGGGGTATACAGGGTAGATAGGATATAAAGCGGGTATATAGGGGGCATATAGGGTATATATGGGGTATATAGGATGGTATAGTGGGTGCATAGGGATATAGGGGGTAGATAGGGATCTCTTCCCACCCTCCTCCTCCCCACTTCCTCCTCTTCCACCCCAACTCCTCCTGCTACCCTCCTCCCCCACGTCCCCCTCCTCCTCCTCCCCTCCCCCTCCCCCTCCTCCTCCTCCCCCTCCTCCTCCTCCTCCTCCTCCTCCCCCTCCTCCTCCTCCTCCTCCTCCTCCCCCTCCTCCTCCCCCTCCCCCTCCCCCTCCCCCTCCTCCCCCTCCTCCTCCTCCTCCTCCTCCCCCTCCTCCTCCCCCTCCCCCTCCTCCTCCTCCCCCTCCTCCTCCCCCTCCTCCTCCCCCTCCCCCTCCTCCTCCTCCCCCTCCTCCTCCCCACGTCCCCCTCCTCCTCCTCCTCCTCCCCCTCCTCCTCCTCCTCCTCCTCCTCCTCCTCCTCCTCCTCCTCCTGCTCCTCCCTCCCCTCCTCCCCCTCCTCCCCCTCCTCCTCCCCCTCCTGCAGGACTGCGCGCTAATTAGAGAAATGTGTTAAAATCACAAAGGAGGGAGCAGGGAGATCATGCTGTATTAATGAAGCGAGGCAAAAGGGATACGCTCAGTCTCCCAATCCATCTCATCTCTCCATCTCTCCCTCGCACACGCACACGCACACACACAGTCAGAGATGCACACACAGACACACACACACACACACAGGGATACACACACACACACACACACACACACACACACGCACACACACACACACACACACACACACACACACACACTCAGAGACAGACACCCACACACCCACACACGCACACACACACACACACACAGGGATACACACACACACACACACACCCACACACTCAGAGACAGACACACACACACACACACACGCACACACACACACACACACACACACACAAACACTCAAAGACACACACACACACACACACACACATACACACAGACATGCACACACACTCAGACCAGCACACACACTCAGACGCACACAGATACAGACACACACACCCACACACTCCCGGCTCCTTTAATCTTCCTTTGTTTCCAACTTTTTATTCTTTCCTCCACGCTCCCCCCCCCCCAGGCCCCCCCTGACGTGCACGCTGAATTCCCTGACAAAAGAGCCCATTTCTCCGGCGTTATTTCTGTATTTTTTGATTTGCTTTTTGTATCCTCTATCTCCAATAGTTCTCCATTATATTTGAACCCCCTCTCTCTCCCCCGTCTCCCCCACTCTCTCCCCCGTCTCCCTGGTGCGCGGGCTCTGCCAGCGTTCCATTAGGCAGCTGTGTTCTGGTTGGCATGGCTTGCCGCCTGGCTCTCTTCCACACACTCCCCCGCCCTCTCTCTCCCCCCCCTCCAACTCCCTCCCTCCCACCCTCTCCCTCCCTCCCTCCCTCGCTCGCTCCCTAATTAATGAATGTGATCTGTTGTTGTTTACCGGCCTGTTCTACGGTGGTACAGCCAGCCCCGTGGGTCCCTATTGGGGGAGGGGGCAATATGTATGTGTGTGGTGTCTATGCTGGGGTATAACGAATACACCTTGCTGATTGGCCCTGAGCTAAGTCAATGAAACTGCCCCCTATCCCTGGGCCGACCCATTCACACACCCCCCTCCAAGTCCAGCAGAGAAACGTCATCTGAGGTTGTGACCTGATTTGACATTCTCCCATAAACGACAACACAGGAAGTAGAACCCCCCCCCACCCGCAGGAAAACCAGTGACATTGTTGGCACGCGTTTGCATGTATGTGAGTATGAGAGTGTTCGCATGTGTGTGTTTGTGTGTTCATGCATGTGTGGGTATGTGTGTGTGTGTGGACTTGCTTGTATTATGAACAAGTGTGTGCCTGTGTCTGTGTGGTCATTGTAATTGTGTGTGCGTGTGTGTGTGTGTGTGTGTGTGTGCGCGCGTTTGTGGTCGCTGTGATGCCTATGGGAGGGTATAGTGTGTGCTTGTGTGTCTGCGTGTGTGTGTGCGTGAGTGCATGTAGCGTGTGCATGCGTATGTGTGTGTGTGTGTGTGTGTGTGTGTGTGCGTGTGTGTGTGTGTGTGTGTGTGTGTGTGTGTGTGTGTGTGTGTGTGTGTGTGTGTGTGTGTGTGTGTGTGTGTGTGTGTGTGTGTGTGTGTGTGTGTGTGTGTGTGTGTGTGCGTGCGTGTGTGTGTGTGTGTGCGTGTGTGCATGCGTGTGCCTGTGTGTAAGAGAGGGAGAGATCAGAAGGCCTTCGTCGGAGACAGAGTGCTGCACTTTGTTTTGTCTGTCGATTAAAGGGCTAATTCCTCGCGGCCCGGGCAGCAGCTTGCTAGCGTAGCCAGGATTAGCGCTGGGCTAGCAGGGATAACAGAGAGCTCCGAGCCTCCTTCTGTTACTGCACTGACACCCCCCCCCCCCCCACCCACAACTCAACACCCCCCCCCCCCCCCCCACCCCCTCAAGCTCCCCATTCACCCGTGCCCACCAAACATTCACATCACAATGAAGAATCCATCTACGCCAAGTCGAGATGGCCCGTGAATTACTGACTATTGGAAGTCACTTCTGCGTTCACAAAAGGATTTATTCCTAGAATATATCCTCCTTGTTTCTGCAAAGCGATCTCGCTGCTCTGCGCTCTGACGACTATTTCATAGAAACCTGAACAAGAGCCGGTTCATATAAAACATGAAACCATCTAACCCTGGTTTCTGATTCCTGCAGCGAATCCACCGGCTATGTTTTCTCCTGTTCACGCGGAACACATTTTTGTACTTCCTCCGATATTGATCGCAGGCTTTGATTGTTCTGCCTCACTTGTAAGAGGATGAAGATGATGAGGATGAGAACGTGTGTCTGCTAACTGACAAAAAGTAAATTTCTTTGACTTTCATGTCTTCATGTGTTTCTTTTGCCTCGTTGTCAGTCTTCTGTTTCCTGTCTCCTACGATAACCTCTTCCAACCACGAGGAACGCTTAGAGCTTGTATTTCACCAATAAAATGGTTGTGGGTTTGTGTGTGTGTGTGTTCAGTGTGTTTAATTGAATATTGATAAGTGAGGCAAGCAAGAGGTTTAAACAGCTGTGACTGCTTCATGTATGTGTTTGAGAAAGAGAGAGAGAAATAAAGAGAGACGGGGGCATAGAGAAAGAGAGAGAGACTGTGTGTGTGTGCGTGTGTGTGTGTGTGTGTGTGTGTGTGTGTGTGTGTGTGTGTGTGTGTGTGTGTGTGTGTGTGTGTGTGTGTGTGTGTGCATCATTCATTATGAAGCCCAGCTGCTTCTCTAAGACACATGGTGGCACAGACAACTCATCACAGTGACCACACACACACACACACACACACACACACACACACACACACACACACACACACACACACACACACACACACACACACACACACACACACACACACACTTCCAAAGTTGTTATAATAACTGACAGCCACAAGAACTTTGAAGACGGGAACATGTGATTGAGCTCCCTCCCTTCTTCCCTCCTACCTCCCTCCTTCCTTCCTTCTTTCCTTCCTTCCCTCCATCATTCCTACCTCTCTCCCACCATCACTCCCTCCTTCCTCCCTCTTCATTGTCTCTTCCTGGAGTCTGATTCTGACTGCTGCAAAACAGCCCCATCGCCGTGGTAACAAAACAATAGGTTCGTAAGTAATATCGTACACGTATGCATTTTGATTGAGAATACAATCAGGAATTTAGGCAATTTTGGGTGCGATATTGTTAGAAGAATTCAAGGATGGCAGATGAGGAGGTGGAGGAGGAAAGAGAGAGTGAGAGAGAGAGAGAGAGAGAGAGAGAGAGAGAGAGAGAGAGAGAGAGAGACAGAGAGAGCACGGGAGAGAGAGGAATGATAGAACGTTGGTTGGGTGGTGAGCGAGCTGGAGAGGTTGCGCACATCAAGCCGTTGATCAATCAGCGAGGACATGAACCGATCCGTAATGGGATGGTGAGGAAACGGAGCGGTCAGACCGCGGACCCCATGCCGTTCAGCGTGAGTGCGTGCGTGTGTGTGTGTGTGTCGCTCCGGGCACCAACCTGGTTCTTCAGAAGCCTCTGAATCTCCCCCAGGGGCATGGACCTGTGTCCGGGAGCCCACCTGCTGGGTGAGGGAGACGCCGTCAGTGACAGTCGTTGCAACTCTCTTATCAATACACAGCATCCGCACAACGTAGGAACGTTACGCGTTAAAAGTCGTGGGGGCGAACGCCACTTGTTGCACAGGGAAGACGATAACAAACGTAACGCAGTGATAAAAAAAGCATGGCAGATCAGAGGACGGTCAGTGAGTTGAATACACCACAGCTCGAGCACTCCGCTCAACGACTTCAGCGCCGGGGCAGCGCCCTCGCTGAGCGGACGGTTCTGAGGCTGTGGCCACACAGGTGGGCGCGGCGTACCTGGCCGTGCGGCGGGGGGTGGGGCCGGCCGGGGGGGCGTGGCCACCGTACGGCCGGAGGAACCGCCCGGAGTCCGCCTCCTCGCCGGTCCGCCCGCACACCTGGAACCAGACGGAACCAGTCACAACCGGTTTCCCCCCCCCCCCGTAGACCCGCAGTCTCTTAACCAGTCTGCTGTTAAATGGTTAATGGACTGTATTCGTACGGCGCTTTTCTAACCGGTGGCCACTCAAAGCGCTCTACGCTATTGCCTAACGTTCATCCAGCCGTGCACACATTCACAAACACCGACGGCGGTGTCAGCCACACAGGGTGACAGCCAGCGGCGTCGCGAGCAGTCAGGGTGAGGCGTCTCGGGGTGTCTCACTGGGACACCTAGACACGAGCCGGGGATCGAACCGGCGACCCTGCGGGTTACCAGCCGACCCGCTCGACCTCCTGAGCCCCCAGGACGCCCTAACCCCCGGCGGCTCCTGTTCCTGCCGACAGCCGGTCTGACGGGGGGAGGTCGGCGCACTCGCAGCGTTCGCACCCCATAATACCCTCCTGCCCAATACTTTGTTTACGACAAAAGGTTCCATTTAAAAAGGTTCCGTCTAACTCTAACCCCTCCACCTATGCATTGTTGTGTCCCTCAAGGATGGGGGCTGGGGTGGGGGGGGGGGGGGGGGGGGACACCCCCACCTTGTTCTGATGGGGACACCCCCACCTTGTTCTGATGGTGTATCCCCACCCGGCCCCTGCCCGCGCAGCTAAAGACCGTAGGGGGTAGAGAACACAAAGAGAGGGACGGTGTGTGTGAGGGAAAAGGTGTGTGTGTGTGTGTGTGTGTGTGTGTGTGTGTGTGTGTGTGTGTGTGTGTGTGTGTGTGTGTGTGTGTGTGTGTGTGTGTGTGAAAGAAAGAAAGAAAGAAGGTTCCATTATGCATGCACTTAGACACTGGCCCACACACCTTTGATCAAACTCGAAAAACACACAAAAACACACACACACACACACCTCATCTTAAACTTAAAATGAACAAACTCACACACACACACCTAACCTGTCAGTCAAACTCGAAATGAACACACGCGCACACACATCCACACACACACACACACCTAACCTGTCAGTCAATCAAACTTAAAATTAAAACACGCACGCACTACCATTAACACACACACACACACACACACACACACACACACACACACACACACACACACACACACACACACACACACACACACACACACACACACACACACACACACACACACCGACTACCACTACCTATTCCGCGGCGCCATAATCAAAGCAGCGTCCCAGCTGTCCTGCCCTACTTCCTGTTTCCTGGTGTAATCCAGCGCAGTGGGTCCCTGGCGCCGCCGCATCTTATTATAGACACCAGCCCTGCCAATTATCACCGCTGAGAGGGGCCCGCGCCCGGGGGGGCCCTGGCCCACATACCTGGGCCTCACGACACCTGCACGGGGGAGCGGCCCCAGCTGAGGAGAGCTGCCCACCTGGGGCCCTTAGAGGGGACACACCCGGCCTCCTGGGGCCCCTGCATGGGACCAACTAGGGCCCCTACAGGGGACGCACCCGGCCAAGTGGGGCCCCTACATGAGACCAACTGGGGCCCCTAGAAGGGACACGCCCGGCCACCTGAGGACAGCTGCCCACCTGGGGCCCCTACAAGGGACAGGCCGGGCCACCATGGGCCCTCACACGGGACCAACTGGGGCCCCTACGTGGTACCAACTAGGGGCCCCTAGAGGGGACACACCCGGACCTGAGGAGGCTGCCCTCCTCCTGGGGCCCCTACATGGGACACACCCGGCCACCTAGGGCCCCTAGACGGGACACGCCTGCCCACCTAGGGCCCCTAGACGGGACACGCCTGCCCACCTGGGGCCCCTAGACGGGACACGCCTGCCCACCTGGGGCCCCTAGACGGGACACGCCTGCCCACCTAGGGCCCCTAGACGGGACACGCCTGCCCACCTAGGGCCCCTAGACGGGACACGCCTGCCCACCTAGGGCCCCTAGACGGGACACGCCTGCCCACCTGGGGCCCCTAGACGGGACACGCCTGCCCACCTAGGGCCCCTAGACGGGACACGCCTGCCCACCTAGGGCCCCTAGACGGGACACGCCTGCCCACCTAGGGCCCCTAGACGGGACACGCCTGCCCACCTAGGGCCCCTAGACGGGACACGCCTGCCCACCTAGGGCCCCTAGACGGGACACGCCTGCCCACCTGGGGCCCCTAGACGGGACACGCCTGCCCACCTGGGGCCCCTAGACGGGACACGCCTGCCCACCTGGGGCCCCTAGACGGGACACGCCTGCCCACCTAGGGCCCCTAGACGGGACACGCCTGCCCACCTAGGGCCCCTAGACGGGACACGCCTGCCCACCTGGGGCCCCTAGACGGGACACGCCTGCCCAGCCAGGTGAGACCTGCCATCGTTTTCAGGTACAGCGGTAGTGGTGCTATTATCAATTTTCCTATTTATTCCTGTTATATTATTTGTTTCATGTAGATTATATTATTAGTAGCAGTAGTTGTAGTAGCAGTTAAAATATTTTCAGTAGCTTAGCTCAGTTAATAGAATTATGTTGTAGTTATAATCATATTCATATTTTCATTACTGTATTGCGATCATAATGTAAGTAATGTGAACGGTTCCACGACAGCTAGTTGAGCTCAAACGTCCGGGTGGATATTTGGTCGATTGCTCGTTTCGACTAATGGAGGTTTCATGGACATTTCATCACGAACATGTCGTTACATCCTTGCTGTTCCTCATCCCTCAGAGTTACACTTCATGCACACATACCCCTATTATGTGTGTGTGTGTGTGTGTGTGTGTGTGTGTGTGTGTGTGTGTGTGTGTGTGTGTGTGTGTGTGTGTGTGTGTGTGTGTGTGTGTGTGTGTGTGTGTGTGTGTGTTTGCATGTGTGCCTGTGAGTTAGTGTGTGTGCACCTGTGTGTGTTTGTGTGCAAGCGGTTGCCTATCTGTGTGTGTGTGTGTGTGTGTGTGCGTTTGTGCGTGTGTGTGTGTGTGTGTGTGTACGTGTGCACGTGCGTGTGCATGTGTGTGATGAGGTGACATCTTGATGGTTCCACATCAGAATGTCATCACAATACCAGCTGCTGGCAAACGGCTTTCAACTCAACTTTATACAAGGCTCCACAACATGCATGCGCACACAAAGACACATAGACACACACACACACACACACACACACACACACACACACACACACACACACACACACACACACACACACACACACACACACACACACACACACAGAGACAGACAGACCGACAGACCGACAGACCGACAGACAGGCACAAAGGCAGACAGGCAGACAGGCAGACACACACACACACACACACACACACACACACACACACACACACACACACACACACACACACACACACACACACACACACACACACACACACACACACCTGCCTGTACCGTGCACATACACACACTTTGCGAGGGGAGGTGAGGAAACAAGACTGTGGTTGTGTCTTTTGAGGGAGGGACACAAACACACACACCCACACACATTCCGGGTATATGAGATTTGAGATATGTGTGCATGTGAGAGTGTGTGTGCGCGTTTGTACGACTGTCCATTGGTGTGTGTGGGTGTGTCTGTTTGTGTGTGTGTGTGTGTGTGTGTGTGTGTGTGTGTGTGTGTGTGTGTGTGTGTGCGTGCGTGCGTGCGTGCGTGCGTGCGTGCGTGCGTGCGTGCGTGTGCGTGTGCGCGTGCGTGTGGGAACGACAGCCAGTCAAACTGTCAGCAGTGAGCGTTGAGACGGAACAAAGAGGAACACCGCGGAGACAATTACAGACACGTAGGGGAGGGACAAACACACACACACACACATACATACACACACACACTCACACACAGGCCTAAATACACACACACACACACACACACAAACAAAATCACACACCACAGGATAAAAGATAATGACAGGGATTGTGTGCCATTGTGTCCTGCCGAGAGACAGAAACACACGAGACATGCACTTAGCCGCAGATCAATGCTACTGCATGAGCTAGCTCGCTCAGAGAATACTCTCGCCTCTGGAGCGCTGATTCAACACATCGCCGCCACATCCCTGCTCCACCTCTGCTTTGAGCTCCAACCGTGTTAGCGTAGCGTTAGCCCACGACCGCTACGTCACATAGCAAGTAAAAGCATGTAGCATCTTGGCGGCGAGCTATCGTGCCTCGACGACGAGGATGCTAGTCACGTAGCACGCAAGCCTTGGGGGGTTTACAAATTCAATCAGAATTTAGATTTACCCCCCCCCCCCCCCCCCGTCATCTACAGGCAGGCCTTCAAGGAGAGAAGGGGAGGACAGAGGCAGGAAGAATGTAAATACAGAACGGCTAGCCAGGAGAACAGATGGGTGCTAGCTGGATGAAGAGAGGCCAATCTATTTCGACTCCCTAGGGGGGTGGGGGGGGGGTGGCACCCGAGGGCCGTCCCTCGACGCTGCGAGTTCATATCTGAGATATGTGGTATGAAATGAAGCGCCTTCACATGCGGTCCATCACACTGCAAGGACGTCTTCAGTGTATCGTCAATTAACCTGCGTCTGAACCTCCACTGGATGAGAACACACCTGTGTCTCGGTATTAAACGGGATAGAGAATCACCCTTTGGCCTGTAAACAACCATCGCGCTGACCTCACTGACTGGTCTCTACATTAATAATTCACATAATCAGAAACTCTGGCCTCATTTGACCACCCGCTGAGCGTAAACTACACGCAAACACTCAAACCTGGAAGGGTGGAAGATATTTGAAGTATTCTACTGCCACCTCCTGGACAGAACTAGTGATGGGTCGTTCGCGACTGAATCAGTTTGAATGAACGATTCTTTAAAGGGGACCTATTATGCTTTTCGACTTCTATGACCTATAAAAGTTGTTATAATGATTGATAGTCATGTTTAACCATACACAAAAAACGAAGTAGATTTTCGGGAAACTCTTCCTCTCATCTGGGCGCTTTCAGCCTTCTCTGTCAACGCTCGGTTTCTTCCTTCTCCGCCCCCTCGCCCCCCTCCTGCCAACCCCACTCCGTTGTGATTGGTTACCTTCCTTGGAGCGCGCGCGCGGGCAGATTTGACCAGGCATATGGGGGCGTGGCAGGAGTACGTCTACGTGGATGTTTCCCGGAAATGTGAACAAGTGAATCGCAATCGTTGTCCCGAGTGTTTAGCGCTCTGCTGCACAGCCACCCCAGACTGTCAGCGGGGAATATGTCGAAATGCATGTACGGCATTATTTGACCCTTTAGTATGGTCAAACATGACTATCAATCATTATAACAACGTTTATAGGTCATAAAAGTCGAAAAAGCATAATAGGTCCCCTTTAACAAATACGAACCGAACTGATTCTTCTCTCTCGTTCGTCTCGTTCGTTCTCAGACTCGACTCCTCCCTGACCCACTAGTCGCTGACTCGCTGTTCGTTCACTGACTGTGAGTGGTGAAGAGGGAAGAGGGCTTAATGAGCGAGCGTACGATAATATGATTCAATATCAGTGAAATGGTAAATTAATGCTGTCTTTGTATTTTCTGTGACATGCCAGATCACCTCAATCAAATATTTGAATGTCTCGTCAATATGTCTGTTCATTCATGGTTCGTTCTCCAGCCGGGACCCCCACCATCATTGCTAAATCAAGTCTATTATCTTGCTGATATGTTAAACATCCAATAATCAACTACAGCCCCCGATCCCGCTGTGTTTGGTTGAAGTTGTAATGTTGTGTTGATTGATGACCGACTTCCACGATCGTTTGAGAACGGGAACGAGGGAGGAGCTGAGTCTACCGGATACTCGAGTGAACATACGAACGAACAAACTGTTCTGAACGGTTCCTCTTGGCGAACTGACCGACAAGAACTGAATCAAGGAAAAGAATCACGAAATCCATCACTAGACAGAACGGGCCCCACTGAGATCAGAACGGATGCCATCTGCGTGTGATGCAGCAGGGAAGCCTCACCTGCTCGATGCGGGGTGTGATCTGCCGTGGCCCCTGGCCCTGGACCCGGCCCTCCAGGGCCCCCAGTGGCCACTTCTCCCCAGGACCCGGGCTGGCTGAGCAGGCTGGGGGGTGGAGGTGGAGTAGGTGGAGGGGGTTGAGGTGGAGTTGGTGGAGGTGGAGGAGGCGGGTATACAGGAAGATTAGTAAGAAGATGCATTTAGTGACCCTTGGTTAAGCTGTTTAGAACGGTGTTTTGGATCATTAGCAAATTGTGATATTAATCAATCTAATAAAATTGAGAAATGTCTCCATATTTTCATAGATATGGGTTCTTTACTTTGTGCTAAATGGTCTAGAGTAAACGTTAATTGGCTGAGAGATTACTGTAGATAATCCTCAATAAACCCGGATTCAATCTCCAGGGTGAAACGTGTGTTATGGAGGGGCGCCCTCTAGTGGCAGGGCCAGCCGGGTGCAGCCTGCCTAAAAAGCTCTACCGTGTCTTCAGCTCGTTTTCAGTTACACAACTTTTTTGTTGTTAAACTGTTGTTTGTTCGTTGGTAACTAATAATAAGACTTGGAGCCAAGGGGAAGCTTTTAGTTAGTCAAGCCTTTTGAAGTGCTATACATTTTTAGCACTATGATACATTAGCCAGATGCCTTGCAGGTTAACAAAGTCAATCATTTGGACCCAGCAGGGCCAAATCATCTCTTGGTTCCGGGTTGACTAACTTCTTATCTTAAAGCAATTGAGGTGAGCCCCACAAGAACGGCTTTAAGGGCAGATAGATAAAGAGGCCAATGGATGAATGAATATTAAACTAATACCCCATTTCGGACAACAAAGATCTTAAAAGTGAATTATGAACTTGAACTTGAGTGTGATAATAGTTCCGCCTACCTCTCTGTGGGCGGAAGCGGCCGGCTACGGGGGGTGAATGTCCTGAGGCTCTGCGGAGTTTGTGTGGGGCGTTGCGGGGTCGAGGAGCAAAGACCACCCGCTGATCTCCAGCACCCAGGTTCAGAGCCACCGTGTTGGCCATCCCGCACAGAAACGGAGCATTAAAGACGATCTGTAATCATTAAACACATTAACACTGGCGAATAAGAACCAGGTGGCTTTTTGTGTGTGTGTGTGTGTGTGTGTGTGTGTGTATATGTATGTGTATGTGTGTGTGTGTGTGTGTGTGTGTGTGTGTGTGTGTGCGCGCGCGTGCGTATGAGTGAGTGCGTGCGTGTGCGTGCGTGTGCCCCAGGTAAGCGAACACGTGAGGTAAGCGAGCCTCCACTGTCTCACCTTGAAAGAGTGGCGCTACGCGCTCACATTTCTGTCATGTTTTAAGAGTCATAATAAAGGATTCTTTATGTAGCCTATTCAGTATAGGCTAGGCCTTCTATATGTTCTCTGCCGGTAGGCCTATATGCTACTTTATCTTTTTACCAATAGTAAGTAGCGCTACACTTAATTGGAATGTTAAATCAAGGTTAATCGTTTTGAATGAGATTATTGATATAGCCACGTATGCTTTGAGTCCCTGGTGTTGTTTTCTGATGCAAGCAATTCCGCGACGTTTGTTTTGTAGTAGCCTATATACCTAGTGAAGTAGACGTCTTAACTTCCAACGAGCCGAATGACATTTCAGACCTCCTATACACTCGAGTTTGTAAATTCAGATAAAAAAAAGTCAAATTGAAGATAATGACGACGTCTAGTGGCGATTCTTTGACCTAGTCGTACTAACTGAAATGTAGCTGTGGACCTATGAGAAGAAGCCTACAAGCTCGAAACACACAATGATGAGAACTCCTCTGCACCTCCTTGTTGTGACGGTGATAAACGCTCCTACCTTCCCTTGTACCCGCGTCTCAGTGTTGTGTTGCTGCTGAGGAGTTTTCCCGAGTTTATGTTGAGATGCGCACACGCGTAATCTCGTTACCATTCGTTTTCATCTCGCGATTGAACGTCTTGAACGGGATGCTTCAAATGAGCGCGTTTGGGCAGAGTGGGCGGGACTTTTGGTCGAATGGGATTTAGAGCGAGAGGCGATAGAGAGGGAGGGATTTCCGATACAGGGATACCAGTTTTCGTTACTAGTTGCGGATATTGCTTTGTCAATTCGTTCGTCAAAACTCCATATTTATTGCGTGTCTTTTTATGTTGTTTTCCTTACCGTGTCCTTGTTCTTCTCGCCACGGGGACTGTAAACCGGCGTACACTGCTCATAGGGAGGAAGAGAGCGGAAATTGCGTTGTGGTAGACGGGGATAACGCCACAATGGAGGATCGTCTCTCACGGTTGGAAAAGCGCAGGAGATTGCAAAGAAAGCGTCGAGGTTGCCA
Source organism: Gadus macrocephalus (assembly GCF_031168955.1). Taxonomy (NCBI): domain Eukaryota; kingdom Metazoa; phylum Chordata; class Actinopteri; order Gadiformes; family Gadidae; genus Gadus; species Gadus macrocephalus. The sequence continues at coordinate 3,743,991 of NC_082385.1, read as the reverse complement.
TGGCGATAGACTTGGCACGGGCAGCCTCCCCCGGCTATTGTTGAGTTCAATAGTGAATATTTCAGCCTTTTGTTTCCTCATGTTTCACTATCGTGTCGTTACACAAGACAGACCTATACCTCAATCCTGATCTATTACTTATATTTTCCACACAGGTATGCTTTATGGTATTTTACATTGGCACAGAAAAAAAAAGCAAATACAGTTTTTATAGTTACTTTCATAAAGTTACAAAAATAGCATGTTTAATACATTTGAAAGTATCGACACCGCATTGCCTGAAGACATAACTTTATTAATAAACCAGCAAGCGAAGCATGTAAAATACATTGCAGAGAATGCCCGAGATTAAAAAATTAAATGGCTGGCGTGAGAACCCAAAACAAAATGTCCTCCGGGACAATAGTCGTACTTATGGGCAGTCGAAGCCTTGCCAACCGATGTAAACAGTGACACAATAAGAGGGAGGGATGGAGGGGAGAGAGAGCGATACAGGAGACAGTGTAATGTAGTAAAATGTGAGCTCTGTGCGGACAGGAGGTGAACACAGCATGAGGTGGGTCTGGTTCTGTTCCAAGCAGTAAACACATTCACGAGAGCAGCCCACCTCACACACTGAGGACTTTATTGGCAACAAAAGTGTGTGTGTCTGTGTCTGACTGTGTGTCTGTCTGACTGTGTGTCTGTCTGTCTGTCTGTCTGTCTGTCTGTCTGCGGGTGTCAGACTGAATGTGTGTGGTTGTTTGTGTGTGTGTGTGTGTGTGTGTGTGTGTGTGTGTGTGTGTGTGTGTGTCTCAGTCTGTCAGTCTGTGTGTGTGGATATCTGTGTGTGTGTCGCTGTCTGTCAGTCTGCGTGTGGTTGTGTGTGTGTGTGTGTGTGTGTGTGTGTGTGTGTGTGTGCTAGTGTGACTGACAGATTGACTGTCTGTCTGTCTGCCTGTCTAACTGACTGTGTGTGGTTGTGTTCGCGCCTCTGTCTATCAGCCAGTGTGTGTGTGTGTGTGTGTGTGTGTGTGTGTGTGTGTGTGTGTGTGTGTGTCTGCGTTTTTGTTTGGGCTATGGACCTCGAACCTGTGCAACACTAGAAGCCTCAAAGTACAACTCACTGCCATTAATGCAAGAATGACGTCAGAGCGAAGTCAGAAGCGTAGCTGGGGTTCAGTGGCGCGTGACGGACGGTGCACCGTACAGCTGAGCACTGGAACCTCGCCGTGCACACACACACACACACACACACACCGCCGTGCACGTGCATCAACACACAGACACGGAGCCACACCGCGCAACAACAAAGGAGGAAGTCAAACTGAAGCCAACGTTATAACACGAGCGCTTAACATTCGTTAACACTGGCACGACCCTGGTGGGGCCGCACCCCGTCCTGCCATCTATTGCCCCCCCCCTACAGCACCCCAACCTGCCGTCTATTGCCCCCTACAGCACCCCAACCTGCCGTCTATTGCCCCCCTACAGCACCCCAACCTGCCGTCTATTGCCCCCCTACAGCACCCCAACCTGCCCTCTATTGCCCCCCTATAGCACCCCAACCTGCGGTCTATTTCCCCCTTACAACACCCCAACCTGGGCTCTATTGCCCCCCTACAGCACCCCAACCTGCCATCTACTGCCCCCCTACAACACCCCAACCTGCCCTCTATTGCCCCCCTACAGCACCCCAACCTGCCCTCTATTGCCCCCCTACAGCACCCCAACCTGCCCTCTATTGCCCCCCTACAGCACCTCTGATGAGCTCATCATTGTTCATGTGTGTCTGCTCTGACACACATCGTCACTCTAGCCTCCGGAGCCACGGCTGCATACGCCAAACACCTCGATGTATATCCAGATAGTCTACAGACAGAGAGCCTCCATGTGCATCTCAAGATGCGCCCCGGTGGGCCCGTACTGTGTCCAGGCAGGGGCCGGAGGAGAATGGCTTCAATCACTGATTTTAAAAACTTGGCTGCAGATCTGTTAACACGTCGATGCACACATATTGATGCAGATTAATCTAGAAGTGCACAGTAAGAGTGAGCGTGTGTGTCGTTTTCGTGGCCAGCAAGGGGCGCTAGAGAGAGGCAGGGGGGAGAGAGGCAGGGAGAGAGAGACACAGGAGGGAGAGGAAGGGGGGAGAGAGAGAGGAATGGGGGAGAGAGAGACAGGGGGGAGAGAGAGAGGCTGGGGGAGAGAGGCAGGGGGGGAGAGAGAGGCTGGGGGAGAGAGAGAGAGGCAGGGGGGAGAGAGAGGCAGGGGGGTAGAGAGACAGGGGACAGAGAGGGGGGGACAGAGAGGGGCAGGGGGGAGAGAGAGAGGAAAGCGATGGGGGAGTTTGATAAGGAGGGAAGTCTGAGTTGTGATTAACGATCGGGGAGGCGGGTCTAGACTGTCTGACTGACAGACTGACCGACCAATCACTGAGGGTTGTTGAAGGTTGACGACCAAAGAGAGAAAGACAGTGGAGGTGATGTTTTGTTGTTGTTGTTGTTGTTGTGGTTGTCGTTGTTGACGGACTTGATATTTCCTTTCCTATGTTTGGCAGGTCGGCCACTCAGAGGCCAAAGTCAAAAGTCAGGTCTGACTTGCCCATCTTCTGCCGGTAGATTCCGTCAAACTTTTCGTTCATGGACACCGTGAACACGTCCTTCCAGAGCCCCACCCGACCTGTCGCCACGGAGACAGAGGAGAGGAGCCGTCACCACACCGCGACATCACATCCTGCTCATGACATCACCGTGTGCTAAGTTAAAAAAAAAAATGAATACATATCTGAAAAAGAAATAGGTGAAAATAGACAAATGCAAAATAGATAAATAATATAAATATTTTGTATTAATAATCGTAGTATTCGTTTTCTATTGCTTTAATATCTGTATCTTTTTTGATTGTGTTTTATAATTCTGTATATCTATGTATCCAGGGTAGCTACGAGGCGTACCAACTGCACTTGGTGTTAAACATGAATACACCGCCCATGATATACTACTGCTAGAGCCTGCTCAGAGTCAGCTCAGAGTCAGCTTGGAACTCTGTCCTGTCTGTGAGCCTCTACAACAGACTCAAGCTAGGTTTCATGTTGGGACTCACCTGAGACGTGTGCTGTGAGCCACTTTGTGAGCCTGTTTGTGAGCATGTTCTGAGCCTGTTCTGAGCCTCTACAACAGGCCAGAATCAAGCTAGGCTTCCATGCACTAAAAAGAACAAGTTGGGACACAAACATGGGAAAACAAAAGCAAACTGAAAGAATAAGTTAAACAATCAACACTGAAATGATCACTTAAAGTCAAAACTCAAAGTCACCCACAAGACAAATAAACATGAAGCATGAACAGAACAAGGTAAACAAAAAAACCGCAAGGTAATACAAATGTGGGTGAACTTTGACTCCCTGCCACACGATGGTGCCGACATCACAGACTGTGATGACTGAAACTGATTTTTCGTAGCTGTTCTGCGATCATTAAATTAGTGTAACTTATATGCAATTACTGCAACAGGATCTTAACTTCAGACATTATGGTCCTAAATAACTCCTACTAGGCACTACTGGTTAAATCTGTATTCATAGGTATTCTGGCGCACTTATATATAGGCAGAAAGTTAGCAATCATATATATATATAGATGTATACACATATATATATACACATGTTTGCCTGATTGTTTTTGTGGCTGCATGTGTACATGTTTACTTGCTTCCATATTTGTGTACAACTATTTATAAAAGTGATATATGTGAGTATATATGAATCGTGGTGACCTATATCTTCTGACTGCTCTTTCAGAGTTCAGTTGCTCATCGTGACGACGTGTTGCAATGCATGCGGTTAAGATATGCCAGCGTGTCTATCTTCAAGCACCTCCACCCTCTAAAATCAAAATATACAGGGATCCTGTGTTAAGCAGAACTGGAACAAAACGTCTCTGAACTCTGAGACCTGACTGGGGAATCCTCGGTATTATGTGGTTTAATAATGTTATGTAATGCTCCTTGTGTTTGTCCTTGGTAACATAGTCCCTATCTTTGTTGTACAGGGAATGTGTTAACCTAGCAACTGTACGTTCTATGAACCACCCGACTGTACCGGCAGCGATATATTGTTGTTTCTCTTTCTTCTGACGAATGTACTTACTTTAAGTAACGCTTTACGCTTTACTGAATGTAAATGTCCCTCAAATATGTTAGAAGACTACGCTGAGGATGTATAGAATCAGGCCTAACCTCTCTCTCTCTCTCCTCTCTCTCTCTCTCTCTCTCTCTCTCTCTCTCTCTCTCTCCTCTATGTGGGTAGATAAAGGAAATTGATTTCATCTTGAACAGAAACATGGATTTTTTTTTGTGGATTTGTGGTTGTGTTTAGATCGTCACAGCGTACTTTGTTCTCAGTTCATTCACTTCAGTTCATTGTGTACAGAAAAGGCAGGGCCTGAAAATAATTAAATAACTTTGAAGTTTCTTTGCAGTGTTGCAGAGTGTACAAGTTTAGTTTAACGTGCTGCCGTTAGGACACGACTCAATGGGACAGTTTGTACAGAAATGTAGCAATGATTTGGTGAATAAATAACCACTGATAAATCTAGATCCAGGATCTCCTGGGAGCTAAGACAGTGTAAAGAATACTGAATGTGAAGATGTTGAAAAAGCTGGGACATTATCGTTTTCAGGCTAAAATTGAGGTCTGAGGTCGACAATGAGTTAATCTAAAGCACAGTCACCCAGTCAGCCTGTACTTTGATCCTAGACACTTCTGGCATGGGCTTGTACATTGTGTACATTGTGTACATTGTGTACATTGTGTACATTGTGCTTATGCCCACATGTGTAGCAGCACACCTGATAAGGCTCAGGACATCATGTCCCCCTCTCAGTACCATCAACCCTCTGCTGGTGTTTCTACATATACTGGACATCTCTCTCTCTCTCTCTCTCTCTCTCTCTCTCTCTCTCTCTCTCTCTCTCTCTCTCTCTCTCTCTCTCTCTCTCTCTCTCTCTCTCTCTCTCTCTCTCTCTCTCTCTCTCTCTCTCTCTCTCTCTCTCTCTCTCTCTAAAAACGCACAGGACACATGTACATAGATGAGGGGTAGATGAAGGATATTTGCTTCCACTAGGACAGAAACATGGATTGCTTCGTGGATTTGGAGCTGTGTTTAGATCATCACAGCATACTCGGCTCTCAGTACTGAATAAGGAGTGGATTAAAAAAAAATAAAAAATTCGAAGTATGTTTCTTTGTAGGGATATAGAGAGTATTTTAGTTTAACGTGCTGGCGTTGGGACACGACTCAATGGGACGGTTTGTAGAGAAATTTAGCAACGATTTGGTGATAAATAACTACTGATAAATCTAGACCCAAGGAGCTAACACAGTGTAATGAATACTGAATGGTAATATGTTAAAAGTTGGAACATTATCGTTTTCAGGCTAAGATGGAGGTCTGAGGTCATAGGAGCAATGTGTTCATCTAAAGCACAGAGTCACCTAGTCAGCCTGTACTCTGAACCAAGTCACTTCTGACTGGGTTCAAACATGGGTTTGTTCTTTACATTATGTACAATATGTACATAGTGTTTATGACTAGATATGTAGCAGCACCCCTGATAAGGCTCAGGACATCATGTCCTCCCCTCAGTTCCAGAGGAAGACCCCTCTGCTGCTGTTTCTACATATATTGCACTGTATATGTAGAAACACAGAGAGTGCAGAGATTTCTGATTCCTAAAAATGCACAGGAAACATGTACCGAGATAAGGGGTCTCTCTCTCTCTCTCTCTCTCTCTCTCTCTCTCTCTCTCTCTCTCTCTCTCTCTCTCTCTCTCTCTCTCTCTCTCTCGTTCTAACTCTCTCTCTCTCTCTCTCTCTCTCCCTCCCTCCCTCCCTCCCTCTCACCCCTGCAGACGGTGAGGGCCTCGGAGGTGGAGCACTGCTCGATCAGCTGGTTGCAGCTCTCCACCAGCCCCTCCAGCTGGGCCTTATCACACGCCACGCCCAGGAACCCAGCCAGCTGCTCCACCAGGGAGCCCGGGTCCTGGGGAGAGAGGGGGGGGGGGTAGGAGGGGGGAGAGAGGGGGGGGAGGAGGGGAGAGGAGGGGAGAGGGGAGAGAGGAGAGGAAGATAGAAGGGAGGGGAGGAGAGGACGAGAGACATAGAGAATGAGGGGAGAGGAGAGGGAAGGAGTGGAGAGGGGAGAGAGGAGAGGAAGAGAGAAGGGAGGGGAGGAGAGGAGAGGACGAGAGACAGAGAAGGAGGGGAGAGGAGAGGGAAGGAGAGGAGAGAGGGGAGGGGAGAGAGGAGGAGGGAAGAGGGGAGAGAGAAGGAGGGGAGAGGGGAGAGGGGAGAGAGGAGGGGAGGAGAGGGGAGAGAGGAGGACAGGGGAGGGGAGGAGAGGAGGGGAGAGGAGGGAGGAAATGAGAGGAGGGGGGGAGGGGAGGGAGGAGAGAAGAGAGGAGAGGAGGGAAGGAGGAGTGGGGTTGACAAGGAGAAGGGTGACAAGAGTTAATAGGGAGAAAACGGCAGTGGAGGTGAGCGCTGTGTCTGTGTGTGCACATGTGTTGACGACCTCAGACCTTCACCATTGCAACACAATTCACCCTGAAGATAAGCAGCGCCCCGCCAAAGGTCAACACTGGCGTCGAACGCAGCACCGGGTCCGACGCAGACCTAACCCTTCCCCTGAAGACAGAACCCAGTGCGCCTCCAGGGATCAGGATGGTCTGTGTACGACCGGCTGGATGCCCTGGTTCCGTTGTCTTGGCCGGCTGATAACTGACTAACATTGTAAACCTTTGGTATCAAGCTAAGCAATGCATTGATCCATATCCCCCCCCAACCCCCATCACCCCCCACAACACACACACCCTTATTTTGAAAGAGCTCCGGGAGAACAAGACTCTGATTCATCAGGACACGTTGCATGACAAAAAAAGGGTGAGCACGACATAAAGGATGTGGCACAACATAATGGGGTGTGGCATGATATAAAGGGGTGTGGCGTGATATAAAGGGGTGTGGCGTGATATAAAGGGGTGTGGCGTGATATAAAGGGGTGTGGCGTGATATAAAGGGGTGTGGCAAGACATAAAGGGGTGTGGCGTGACATAAAGGGGAGTGGCATCAGGAGGTCAGTAAACTACAGGTTGGCATGTAATTACAGTTTATGACCGCATGATTGCTTCGGTTACTGAAACTCCACCTGGTATCAGAAATATAGAAGGGCCGAAAAGGGACTTCTATGTTGTTCAGGATTTCCTGATGGGCACCGTGAATTATGGGTCACGGACCGGTAGTTCCCTTTTCCCTTCCTGTGTCTTCGTTTTAAAAGCCGAACGCTGACTAGACACACGAGACAGGAGGTCAGCCTTACCTTGTACATGTCCTCGTACTTTAAAAACAGCACGTTGGAATCCATGCGATGCTCCCAGAACTCCTGAACGTGGTCGAACCAGGAGCCATATCCCACTGTGAGGCAGGGAAACATTGGGTTACTTGGTGTGTCTCTGTGGGTTAGTTTGTTCTCGCTCCTTTGGGACGTGATTGAACGACTCCAGGCCTTAGTTCTCTCTGTGGAAGAGCGGGGTATCAGAACCATGGGGTGTGTGAGAGTTTGAGGCTTCTTTCTATGCGGTTGTTCTCTATCGTCGATGCTAGATCCTGGCCAAAAATGCAGAATCGGGTATCGGCGAGTACGCAAGTCTAGGTGCCGATCCGATACCGATACTAGCTCTTTTACTACACAGGCTGAGAACATCACAAACCCGTGCGGTGTTATGCTGTGTTCGTTAGCGGTCGGAGTTGGAAAGAAAGAACCCTTCAATAATATCAAGTGCTATTAGTAGTTACAATCAAGTGCTATTAGTAGTTAAACTTTGATCATCTCAAAGTTACAATGAGATGATCCATCTCATATTCTACTCTACTTTCTTCTACTTCCTCCTGTTCTATTCCACAGCATGCGTCATGCGTCTCTGTTTGAGACACACGACACACAGAGGGCTGTGGTAATGTGACACGCATTACCACACCAAATGTTCGTTCCTCTAAATAATACCAATCATTAAACCAGCGACAAAAACACAGAACTCACGCTTGTCATTCATGAATCGTCTGCAGAACTCCTGGAAGGTTCCGCGGTAGCTCATGGTGCGGAGGGAGCGGTGGAACTGGTAGTAGGACACCACCAGGTCCTTGGGGTTACGGGCCATGTAGATGACCTGCACAGGAAACACACGCCCGTCAGCCGCCGGCTCCTTCCTGTCTCCTGAATCGTCTTTCACATTAAGAGCTCTACGTTAAGGATGTTATTTGTCAGAATGTCTATGTTACTTTCTTTCACATTAAGAGCTTTTCGTTAAGAATGTTGTTGGTCAGAATGTCTCTGCTACCGTCTTTCACATTAAGAGCTCTACGTTAAGGATGTTGTTGGTCAGAATGTCCCTGCTACCGTCTTTCACATTAAGAGCTTTTCATTAAGGATGTTGTTGGTCAGGATGTCTTTGCTACCGTCTTTCACATTAAGAGCTCTTCATTAAGGATGTTGTTGGTCAGAATGTCTCTGCTACCGTCTTTCACATTAAGAGCTCTTCATTAAGGATGTTGTTGGTCAGAATGTCTCTGCTACCGTCTTTCACATTAAGAGCTCTTCATTAAGGATGTTGTTGGTCAGAATGTCTCTGCTCAGGATGGGAACACAGAATACAGCATAGGAACAAGAAAAAAACTATGATGACACTATGTATACAGGAAGTTGGTCTAGAACTTCCTGTTTTTTTTGGGGGGTACCTTGGCCTCCCCACTGTGCATGGCCGCCGGCAGGAAGCGATAAGGCAGGTGGCTCTTGATCAGACGAGGGGACGTCAGCTCCTGGACACACACACACACACACACACACACACACACACACACACACGATCAGTCGATAGTCCTGTGACTGTATATCACCATCACCATCAGTGGTGTATGAATTCTTTCATACAGCTGGTGACGTCATAGTGGCTGAGTTATCTTGGTTACTGTGCCGCTTCATGTAAGCCAGTTCACAAGAGCTACTAGCTAGTTACGCTAGTTAATTGCCAGTTAGCAATAGTTAGGAGCCTGTTAGACCAGTCAATAGCCAGTTAGGCTAGAGCTACCAGTCTGTTAGACTAGTTACTAGCCTGTTAGACCAGTCAATAGCCAGTTAGGCTAGAGCTACCAGACTGTTAGACTAGTTACTAGCCTGTTAGACCAGTCAATAGCCAGTTAGGCTAGAGCTACCAGTCTGTTAGACTAGTTACTAGCCTGTTAGACCAGTCAATAGCCAGTTAGGCTAGAGCTACCAGACTGTTAGACTAGTTACTAGCCTGTTAGTTTAGAGTGACATACTCAGCCAGGCTAGTAGCTACATACTCAGCTAGGCTAGTAGTAACATACTCAGCTAGGCTAGTAGTAACACACTCAGCTAGGCTAATAGTAACACACTCAGCTAGGCTAGTAGTAACATACTCAGCTAGGCTAGTAGTAACATACTCAGCTAGGCTAGTAGTTACATACTCAGCTAGGCTAATAGTAACACACTCAGCTAGGCTAGTAGTAACACACTCAGCTAGGCTAGTAGTTACATACTCAGCCAGGCTAGTAGTTACATACTCAGCCAGGCTAGTAGTTACATGCTCAGCCAGGCTAGTAGTTACAACTCAGTCAGGCTAGTAGTTACATGCTCAGCCAGGCTAGTAGTTACATACTCAGCCAGGCTAGTAGTTACATACTCAGCCAGGCTAGTAGTTACATGCTCAGCCAGGCTAGTAGTTACATACTCAGCCAGGCTAGTAGTTACATACTCAGCCAGGCTAGTAGTTACATACTCAGCCAGGCTAGTAGTTACATACTCAGCCAGGCTAGTGGTTCCACTGTAAGCGAAGGTTCACCTCTCAGTCGGCCTTCTGCATGATGTCATCCCTAATCTCACTCCCAGCTGGAGTAAGGGTGTAAGGTTCTTTGGTTTAAAGGTTACACACGTGTTGTGGATTTGTGTTTCAGTTTGTGTGGTGGCATATCAGCCACTGGTCTGTTTACGAGAGAGAGCAACAGCTGAAGGCTGAGTCCAGGACCACGCCCCTAACCTAGGACCACGCCCCAAACCTGACTGACCGGAGCCGCCCTATTGGTCGGTGAGTCCAGGATCTCTGGGAACCATGACGACTCAATGGAAGCCATTCTAAACGCAACCTGGACGGGAAAAGGGACTGCATTGAGTTGTCACTGTTTCCAAAGATAATTCTACCCGTCCAACTAACCAATCTTGCCGCTGGGTGAACGCAGTCTTTATCCCACACCCATTCGGGGGGTTGCTGGTTGAATCCCCGGCACTTCTGTCAATGGGAGAACGCTTCATAGAAAGCATTCATGGTGGTTTCAGTGGGAGGGAAGCGTGATATATATAACTGATCTACACGCCACAGGATTGGCTGACGTTATTAAAAGTCCCTTTGTTCGGTGAAAGCTAAACATAAATTTGCGCCGTCTCATAAAGTCTTCATAACAACAAGCTCTCAGCAGAAACCATTCCGTGCCAAAGTTGAGCCATTGATGGGATAGGTTGCAGAGCACGATGGGAGATAAGGGAAAAAGCAGAGGCTTCCTAAACACATCGCTATGAGGCAGAACTCTTATCTGTTACAGCAGTGTGACGTTCCCCCTTCAAGCTGACCTTTAGGGGAATTATACGGCTTATGACACTTATAAAACAACCCTGTCTCAGATTCAATGCATGTCCCGCTTTCTCCATTTTTCATAGAGAGTAATCTGTTATTTAGAAGAGAGAACATTAACACACTAAACACTTACATCCAGTACACAGCTTGGCACTGCAGGCAATGAGCTCTACCTATAACAGTCGGTTTAATCGACCTGAAACAGTTTGTTTAATCAAACTAAAACAGTTTGTTTAATCGACCTAAAACTGTTTGTTTAATCTACCTAAAACAGTTTGTTTAATCTACCTTCACCCATACTGTTCCCGACGGGCTGGCTGTCGCCCTGCGTGGTTGACTCCGTCATCAGTGTGTAAACGTGTGTGTGAACCGTCGGCTTTGGATAAAGGTGTCTGCTAAACACCCTGAATGTAAACGTCAACCACTTAACGTTTCATAACGGGTAATAGTCCCAGGCTAAGCCCCCCCCCCTGGCCCTGTGAGTACCTGTGTGGTGCCCCACCCCCACCACATCGGTACCTGTACGTTGTCCAACCCCCCCCCCCCCCCCCCCCCATACCTGTATGATGTCCAGCCCGGGCTGGGGGTACTCCAGAACAGGCAGCTGCTCGTCGATGTTCATGAGGCCGATCTCGTCCGGGTCCGCCCCCTGGCTCACCAGGTACACCACCTCCTGCAGCAGGCTGGTACCTGAGGGGGGCAGACAGCCAATCAGAGGGCTCCCAGGGCATCCGTCGACCTATCAGCAACACGTTGGGTCTACAAGGCGGGTGTTCGGAGAGGGGGTCGGTGCTTGTGTAATCGTGCGACAGCTGCGGACGCTGTGGGCCCTTTGAGATGGACGTGGGATTATTTAGCTTTGCCCCCGCCATGCCAATGTCCTCCCTGGTGATGCCTGGAAGATAAGGCTCCCAGTATGAGAGGGAACTCCCGTCAAGTCACAGGGTACCCTAAGGATGGTTATAACCTTTAAAGAAATGACTGTTACCATCAAGTCGTGCAGCAGACCCGTTGGTGCAAGGTGATGACAAAAAAATAATACACTCAACAAGTTGACTGCATTATCATCAAGGAGCAGGTAGGAGATAGCTTTGTAATGCTAACCCTGCAATCAGATTTTCCAGTGTGTGTGTGTGTGTGGGGGGGGTCTGTGTTTGTGTGCGTGCGTGCCTGCGCGCGTGTGTGTGTGTGTGTGTGTGTGTGTGTGTGTGTGTGTGTGTGTGTGTGTGTGTGTGTGTGTGTGTGTGTGTGTGTGTGTGTGTGTGTGTGTGTGTGTGTGTGTGTGTGTGTGTGTGTGTGTGACTGTGTGTGTGTGAGCACATTGACGTCTTTGTATGTTTACAAAACAAACGTTCAGTATATAGAGCAAAGCAGTTCATGGAAAAGGATTTCCTCAAAATAGACGAGCCGTCAGAAGCTACGTTGTGTTTCTTCAGAGGAGCGGGTTTACACATGGAGGATGAATGTTCTTTCATTGGACCATAAGTGGATCTGAGCTATCATGCGTTACGACGGCCTCAATGGCTGCTTGTGTTTGGGTTTGTGGTAGCATTCTAATATGTACTTTATGTACTATGCGTACTCTAAAGATACTTGAACCTGGGAGATATTGTGTTTGGGTTTGTGGTAGCATTCTAATATGTACTTTATGTACTATACGTACTCTAAAGATACGTCAACCTTTCAGATATAACTATGATACTTGCTGTGAAGGTTTGGGATCAAACCGTCATTTACATTTTTTTTAATGTAAATCGTTAGATCTATCGTTCATAATAAGAGAACTAATTCTACTTTGCGCATACAAAAACTCTTTAGGTCACGTTTAAGGTCTGTGGTGACAGCGAGGGAATATCTCTTCTCAAAACTGGATTTATTCATTCTATATTTCTGAAGGAAAGAATCATCTTGATTTAGAATACTATATACTTTATAATTGGCCAAACAATGTAATTAATTATATTTGTGTGGGTCGGTGGGGTGTATCTGTTAGGTCAGTAGTAGGTCACTACTACTAGCAGTAAAATACTGTGTGCTCTCTGGCATTCACTGTTCGTTTTGCACACCTGCATGCAACTACTGCCCTGATTAAAAGGCCTTTGTCACTACCTCTGGTCAACACCAGATGGAGCCAATTCTAATTCCTGTAAATTAGTCTTAACCAAATAAAGTAAAATGGCTCCAACACTAACTATTATATATATTATATATGTCTATCTGTTATTGAAATTACATAATTTATCATATGAAATGATAGCTGATCGGGAGATTAAATCGATGTATTTGCATGCTGAAATAAAGGGCGTATAGACGTTATTCTGACACAATATGAGAACCGTGCCAGGGCTAAGTTAGCGAGTGAGGGAGTGAGTGAGTTAGTCAGTTAGTCAGTTGGTTCGTTTTTTAGTTGGTTAGTTAGTCAGTCTCCATCATGTTGTTCAGTGTCCCCCTCAGACCAGGGGCCGGTTTCCCCATGGACCAGGGACCAGGGGCCAGGAGACCAGGGGCCATGGTCCCCCTCAGACCAGGAGCCCCCCATAACACCTGGTTCATCTCTTCACTCCTCCGGGCGAGAAGATAAGGCAGGAGACACAGGGCTCCTCTACCCCACCCGTCACCCCACGTCACCAGTCGTGTGTGTGTGTGTGTGTGTGTGTGTGTGTGTGTGTGTGTGTGTGTGTGTGTGTGTGTGTGTGTGTGTGTGTGTGTGTGTGTGTGTGTGTGTGTGTGTGTGTGTGTGTGTGTGTGTGTGTGTGTGTGTGTGTGCTCCTCCATCACCCAGCGCCCTGATCTGCGTGGGACAGCAGCGGGGCTGGGGTGTCGTTGTGTGTGACGTCTGCGGTCGTTTGTGACGTCTGGGGTGTCGTTGTGTGTGACGTCTGCGGTCTGACTGGCTAACGATGATCATAATAATCTTTGAATCTTTGTGTTGTACCAGGGCCGAGTGACGGTGGACACATGTCACATGCACTGTTAGATAACTGGAATGCTCCTGCATGCTGTTGTTTGGAGGACTGTGGCTGTTGGACTTGTATTATATATTATATTAGATGCTTAGCATGTGGCCGCTATTATTAGCATCCGATTGTAGCATCTCAGCGTGCAGGCTGCGTATTTACCGGATTTGGGATAGGTGACGATCCATATGTCGCTACTTCTGAGCGAGAAGTTGGCGATGTCGTCCATCTTGCCCCTGCAGAAGGGTGGCAGCCGCACTCCATCAAACTCGAAGTATTTGCTTTCGAACTCGATCGGCGTGCTCGGCGTCTCCGCCTCGCTGTCGGCCATCATAGCCCCGCAGACCAAAACCAAAACAACGCAGGTTTGGGGGAAATCTAATCCGGGAAGTAAAAAAAAAAAGAAAAGCAGTATTAACGTGCATCCGCCTCTCGCCCAGGGATGTTTGGCACTGTGTGAACGCAGAGGGATCCTGCGAATGACTTGACCTTCAGCCAATCATGCGGGAGAGAAGTGACGTAATGGGGCTCCGCGCGCGCACACCCAGCATCAGCACCACTCTCTCCCTCACCGGAGCAGGATGTGTTCGCAGGTTTCCCACACGGAGAATGGGATGTGCAATGGTGTCACACAAAGGGAATAGCATCGCGGGTCGTTTTAAATTACACGGAACTTATAATTCGTTAGATTTGTGAATTATAATTTCGACAAACAGGCTGCTCAGGTGGGCGTGTATGTTTTGATATGACACTCACGTGCCCCGTGTTATTGAGGAATCAAGAAAGCCTTCAGTGAGCGTGTTCTTGGTTGTGTAGGCGTGGTTCCCTCCGTGTAACCCAGCCCCCGTGTGCTGATTGGCTGTCTTCTGAAAGTGGGCGCGGCCTTCCAGCCTGTGTTTCAGTATTTGTCAGTCGGGAACGTCCTGTTCTCTACATTTTATGGAAGTTACAGAGTGCTGATCTGCACTAGATTCCGCAGGCTGACTTTAAGTTCGCTTTTCTAGTGAAACGAACAAAAAAAGCTCACGGAAACCCTCGGAACCTTCCACTAACACCGCGAGAGTTGAGTCCGGGACCGGGACGTCCCCACCGCGCCGCCGGCCGGGCCATGCCTCGCAGTCTGATGTTCGACCTGTCCGAGGGATGGAATCTGTCCTTCGCCGGCTGCGGCTTTCTGGGGATCTACCACATCGGCGTGGCCAGCTGTCTGCTGGAGAAGGCCCCTCACCTGGTCCAGGGAGCCTCCAACATCTACGGGGCCTCGGCGGGGGCCCTGACCGCCGCGGTGCTCGCCAGCCAGGCGTCCCTCAGTAAGATCCGCGTCTTGTGTTTCCTTTCACTGCCGAGCCGGCTGTTAGTGTGCAACAGGTCGCTCTTGTCTTCCGTCAGTTCCGTGTGCATGTTTTACTAATTAGCGTGTCGTTGTGCATTGGGAATTGTGTTCATATCCAAGTTATAAATCGAGGGTTGTATCGCATGTCAGCTTTATTTAGATTGGAAACAATCATGAGTTACTAGAATGAAGTTGGTTCCACTAGTTACTATGCGATACAGCTGTCGATCAGCCCCACTTGTTCCTGGTGACTAGTGCCGAGGAGAGATCTTTCACTTTCTTTCCGCCCGCCTACCGGGTGACGGCTGACGGCTGACAGCTCGGGTGATTCCCAGCAGAGAGGCCGACCTATTCACTGCCTCTCTGCGGAGGATCGGACCATCAGAATATATCGATTTAGTTATGAAGTCACTCAGGGTCATCTGTGAGGAGCGTGTAGTTCTTAAAGTTCACATTGTCAAAACAGCTGAAAAATTAGGCCATAGTTGAGCCATGAAAATGAATTGGGTCAAAATATAAAAAGTTGAATATTGAATACCAAATATATGATAAGTCTATGGAGTGTGTGTGTGTGTGTGTGTGTGTGTGTGTGTGTGTGTGTGTGTGTGTGTGTGTGTGTGTGTGTGTGTGTGTGTGTGTGTGTGTGTGTGTGTCTCTTTCTAGCTATATATTTGTTTGTCTTTTCTTGTTTCACACTTGGCGTCATCCAACAGTCACATAATCACAAAGAATCCTGTCACTTACTTTAATACTTTTATTGAGAAGCATCATATTGGATGTTAGTATTAAAGCCCATCGCTCATATCACAAATAACAGAAAACCCTACTAGAAGCGTGACGCAAAAAAACACACGAAATAAGCAGATATAAAAAAGGCTGTAAATGGACTGCATTTATACCGCATTTTTCTAACCAGTGGCCACTCAAAGTGCTGTACAATACTGCCTAACATTCACCCGTTCATGCACACGTTCACACACCGACGGCGGTGTCAGCCACGCAAGGCGACAGCCAGCTCGTCGGGAGCAGTTAGCGCGAGGTTCCTTGCTCAGGGACACCTCGACACCCCGGCGGGGATCGAACGACCCTCCGGTTACCAACGTGCTCTGCCTCCTGAGCCTCATGCCAGATACCGCCCCTAAGTAGATACTTTATTCATCCCCCTTGGGGAAATTCAGGTCTCCAGTAGCTCACGAAGTCAACAGACAACAATCCATTAACTTAGGCCTATATGTCCATGTAAACGGACGAGTATTCCTTCGTTTTTACCTTGACAAGGACGGAATGGAATAAGGAATACCAGTCTGTTTACATGCACACATAAATTAATATATCTAGTTAGACTAAATTAACCTTTTCAAGTTAGATAGCAATTACAATCGACACACGACAATTGTATCGGGAGGTCATTCGACCAAAGCTCTACCTCCTGAGCCCCGTGCCGCCCCACTGTCCACCAGCCGGTCGTAATAGCGCCACCACTCCCCTTCCTGTAGTCAAATGCTGTGAGGACGTGATCAGCGTGGCCAAGGAGGCCCGCAAGAGGAACCTGGGGCCACTGCACCCCTCCTTCAACCTGGTGAAGGTGCTGAAGGCCGGCCTGGAGCGGGACCTCCCGGCCGACGCCCACCTGCGGGTGGCGGGCCGCCTCAGCGTCTCCCTGACCCGCGTGGCCGACGGCGAGAACGTCCTGGTGTCAGACTTCAACTCCAAGGAGGAGCTTATCCAGGTGGGTCACCTGGGAGGGCCCTAGAGGTTAACAACAGGTACTGCAGGCATGGGGACCTCTGATTGGCTGTCCCGTCTCCTAGTGTCCTCCCTTAGTGAACTGAATTTGATTAGATTAGTTTACTCAGTATCAATCAGTTCTATTTTGTATAACTATTGAATAATAGTGAAGATATACTGTATATTTCAAACATGGGGGGGTAGGCAAGCGTGTGTGTGTTTGTGTCAGAGGACGCGTGTCCTTTGATTTCGTTCTCTGTTTATGTGTGAAAATGACTGACGCTTTACTGGTGAAAAGCTTTTTCAGTGCTCTGACTGGGCGAGATGGTTGTCTCTCTGTGTGGCTGTATGTTTGTCTGCCTGTCCTCCCTGTCTGCCTGTCTTTCTGTGTGTCTGTCTGTCTGTCTCTCTGTCTGCCTGTCCTCTCAGTGTCTGTCTGTCTCCCTGTATCTCTGTCTGTGTGTCTTCTCACACCGGTCCCTCTGTTCCTTGCAGGCGTTGGTGTGCAGCTGTTTCATCCCCATCTACTGTGGCATCATCCCCCCCTTCTTCAGAGGAGTGGTATGTCCCTCTTTCTCTTATCTCATCCCCCCTACTTCAGAGGAGTGGTATGTCCCTCTTTCTCTTGTCTCATCTCCCCTTCAACAGAGGAGTGGTATGTCCCTCTTTCTCTTATCGCATCTCCCCTTCTTCAGAGGAGTGGTATGTCCCTCTTTCTTCTCTCCCTCCCCCCTACTTCAGAGGGGTGGTACGTCCCGCTCTGCTGGTCAGGGCGTGGTCACTGGAGATGTGATTGTTCACCGACCGATTGGTCCCGTCCCGCTCCGGGTGGGCGTCGCCTAACCACGCCTACCCATAGATCAGCCACGCTGTCCAAAGAGCCTTACTGTTCTGAGGTCTGTTGGGTTCTCAGAGTGCCGGGCTAAACAGGCCCCGCCCGAGCAGGTGAGCGCACCTTCACTTCAGTGTTTATCCTGCGCTATCGTCGGCTGCTCCTGGACTTTGGCGCCCATCGGGGTGGGGACAGCAAGTGCTAATGAGACTAATTACTCTGCTGTGTGTGTGTGTGTGTGTGTGTGTGTGTGTGTGTGTGTGTGTGTGTGTGTGTGTGTGTGTGTGTGTGTGTGTGTGTGTGTGTGTGTGTGTGTGTGTGTGTGTGTGTGTGTGTGTGTGTGTGTGTGTGTGTGTGTGGTCTCTGGTCTCTGTGTATGCCCGGCCCTTCCACTAGCCGGTATTAAACCTAATCCCGGATTTCCTGTGTCGGATTAATAAAGTCCCGACTCATCTGTAAACATCTGTCCAGACCGCCGGTCAGAACCCACTGCACACAGGGGGGCGGAGCTAGAAGAGACCCAGGCAGAGGGGCGGAGCTAGAAGAGACACACACACACAGGGGGGCGGAGCTAGAAGAGACCCAGGCATAGAGGCGGAGCTAGAAGAGACGTACGAAGTGACCCAAATGGGGGGGGGAGCTAGAAGAGACGTCCGAAGGGACCCAATCAGAGGGAGGGAGCTAAAGGAGACCCAGGCAGAGGGGTGGAGCTAGAAGAGACCTAGGCAGAGGGGCGGAGCTACAGAGACCCACACAAAGGGGCGGTACTTGAAGAGATGTCTGAAGGGACCCAATCAGAGGGGTCCAAAACCATCTCCCTGGTGGAGCCCAGAAGAGCAGGTGTTTACACCGTCACTCCGGGTGTAGGATGTTGTGTTTACTCCATCACTCCTTGCGGGGCTCAGAGGATTACTCTGTCTCGATGGTCGTTGCGGCAGATAGAGGTTCCAGCGTCTCACTCACACAGACAGAGGTTGTCTGTGTGTGAAACAGGATGCTGCACACGCTGTCTCTGCCAGCGTTCAGGGAACTGCGTACGGAATGTAGGCCAGCTCATCCTCTCTGACGTCAGACTGATCGTCCGAGGTTTGGTTTCCCCAGCGGACAGAACGTGTCCCTGAGTTAATGATCTGTTTGTTTCAATGATGCGTAAACAAGCGTTCTGGCGGTTCATCGTTGTAATCCCTTTATCTGGCTAGCCATAGCTACCTTTTGCATTTGTCATAGATATGGCGATGGATGATGTGTGTGTGTGTGTGTGTGTGAGTCTGTGTGTGTGTACGTACACATGTGTGCTTTGTATCGTCAGCAAAGAACTCGCTAAACTTATTTTAGAATAAATCTTGCCCACCTTTTTGTCTGTATCCCCTAACTCCTTCCCTCTCTCCCTCTCCTCCCTCTTCCCTCCCTTCCTCCCTCCCTCTCTCCCTTCTCCCTCCCTCCCCCAGCGCTACGTGGACGGGGGCATCAGCGACAACCTGCCCCAGTCGGAACTGAAGAACACCATCAGCATCTCCCCGTTCTCCGGCGAGAGCGACATCTGCCCGCGGGACAAGTCCAGCAGCTTCCACGAGCTGCGCTTCACCAACACCAGCATCCAGATGAACCTGGGCAACGCCTACCGGCTCAGCCGCGCCCTATTCCCCCCCGAACCCAAGGTAGGCCCGCCCCCCCCCCCTCCCGCCTAAGTCACACCCTCTTCCGCCCCAAATTCAAAGTAGGCCCGCCCACCGGCCTTAGTCACGCCCCCTCTGTGGTCAGACCGCAGCCCTACCTACCGAGATGGATATTGATACCCTCATCATCGGTCTGTTTTTTCGAGTGGGTCATGCCTCGAGTTATTTTCTAGTTATGTCACGCGCTTCCGGTTGTCCATCACTTTAGAACAGGATTCGAGGCATAAGTACCATCAGCGTGATGGAGGGCCCCGCTGGCTCCGTCACAGACACGCCCCCAAAAGGATTAGCAGGCGGACATCAGAGGACACGGGGCCCTTGTCGGAGCTCTGCTTCCTTCATCATAGCACTGCGAGACAGTATGTGATCACATCCCTGTGGTTGTAATGTAGAACGTTATACAGTATGATCAGATGCCTGTGGTTCTAGATGGAGAAGGTGTTATAGGATCAGATCCCTGTGGTTATAATGTAGAACGTTATACAGTATGATCAGATGCCTGTGGTTCTAGATGGAGAAAGTGTTATGTGATCAAATCCCTGGTTCTAGATGGAGAACGTGTTATAGGATCAGATCCCTGTGGTTCTAGATGTAGAACGTTATACAGTATGATCAGATGCCTGTGGTTCTCGATGGAGAAGGTGTTATAGGATCAGATCCCTGGTTCTAGATGCAGAACATGATGCTGAATGTTCGGGTCTGTAGGGTTGTGACTTTGACCTTGCATGAAGCTATTATTGGAGCAGGCCACCTTGTGACATGTGACAGATAAAGGCAAATGGAAATTATGCAAACCGGGGCTCCACTCCATAACAAAACATCACGAGAGAAACACACAACTCCACACTACAACATACACAAAACTATAGAAACACTACAACATACACAACAAAGAACAACACACACCTCCCCATTACAACATACACGTAAACATATAACTCTACACTACAACATACACAACACAATAAAAACACATGCCTCTACAATACAATGTACACAACACACACAACATACACACCACACATGCCTACACACTACAACATACATCATAAACACATTACATCATAGTCACACTAAGCTAATCCTGTGTACAAAACAATTGCAAGCACTCATAAATTCTTGCAACTCAGAGAATACATTGTTTGTGTCTGCGTGTGTGTGTATGTGTGTTGACCTATGACGGCCTTAAGAGATAATTCCGGCCAATGGGAAGGCTGTTTAGAAGAAGCACCACTCGTTCGACACAAGGTTCCTCCTGAACGGGACGAACTGGCCGCGGTGATTAGGAGGAACAATAACGGATAGGAAACGTTACTCAGAGATCACATCTCTTTAAACATCTCTTTTAAAGTGTTGCATGACTTTTTGATATGACTAGGACATAGTTTATCCCTCTCATAGTCGGTCAACATGTCCCTCAACAATGAGAGACTCGCTGGACTGGGACATAAAATCATACAATTGAGTGTCTTTATTTTATAAATACTCAATGGTCTTATAGTAATCGTAATATTCTTAACAGCAGCCATGCCACGCTTTATATGTTGCATGGTCTGACAATTACGCTGTCTCTGTTACTGTTTGTGTCTGTCTGTCTGTCTGTCTGTCTGTCTGTCTGTCTGTCTGTCTGTCTTTGTTTCTTTATCTGTGTGTCTGTCTATATCTGTCTGTCTGTCTGTCTGTCTGTCTGTCTGTCTGTCTGTCTGTCTGTCTGTCTGTCTGTCTGTCTGTCTGTCTGTCTGTCTGTCTGTCTGTCTGTCTGTCTGTCTGTCTGTCTGTCTGTCTGTCTGTCTGTCTGTCCGTCTGTTTTGATTGAACAGGTCTTGGCTGAAACGTGTCAGAGTGGCTACCAAGACGCCCTGCGTTTCCTAGAGAACCACAGTGAGCATCACACCATCGCTACAGCACCACCCCTTCAGATCAACCACACTATCACTCATCTATTCATAAACACACACGTACACAGCTCAATGCTGCGCGGCGCGACCACCAACCAACCGACCGTAAACCATTTGGCTTTTATTTATAAACAACTTTACTCCAGTGCAGTAATGGAACCTTGCACTTGGATTTCCACATCCATATACAACCCCCCACCAATGA
>NC_082385.1:3695179-3720179 GCF_031168955.1 Gadus macrocephalus | reverse complement strand
ACACACACACACACACACACACACACACACACACACACACATTGCATTCCACGCTAAGGTTCTTGTCAATATCTGATGCTTTTTAAATTGGTACGATGATCAGACATAAGCTCAATAGAATAACGAAACAAATACGTCCATCACATCCCTTCATGCGTACCGATGATCGGTTCTACGCTGACACCTGAAGAGTAACGGAGCGTGTGATTGGTCCCCTGCAGCGCGCCCACTCTGAGGCAGTGTCAGCCCGACGACCCGCCCCCCCCTCTGGACATCGGGGCCCCGCCCCCCGCCCTCTCCACCCAGGACCTCCACAGTACCTACTGGGACACCCAGAACCCCCTGCTCAGCCCCACCAGCCCCGACACCGCCCCCCAGGAGGTCTGCTTCTTCCTCGGCTCCCAGGAGGAGGTCCCACAGGTTGACCCTTGACCCCTGGGGGGCCCTTGTTTGGGCCTCATGGTTCTACGCCCCGTTGACGGGACACTGGTTCGATAGGAATGTTAGTGACATGAATCTGTCCCCCCCCCCCCCCCCCCCCCAAGCTCCCCGAACGCGGCTCTGAACAGCGGGGCGGTTTGTGGACTCACCCCTGCCGTGTCCTCCCCCTGTCCCCCTCATCCGTCCGTCCCCCCCTCCCCTTGTTGTGATGCAACGACATGTGCGACCCCTTCCCGGGACCAGCGACGGCCCCACGGAGACCCCCGTCCTCTCGCTAGACCGGCCCTCCCCTCAGCCACTCTGTTTCCCTCACCGTAGAGGTGGCCGTCTCCTTTGCCAAAGTGCAATTATTATAATTGTTGTTGTTTTTCTGAGATTGAATCCTATTTATTGTGCAGTGAGTAAGACAGGAAGGTATGGGAGAGAGAGAGAGGGGAGGACATGCAGCAAAGGACCGCGGGCAGGAATGGAACCCGGGTCGCTACGATCAGGACTGGGTCTTAGTGGTACGTGCTCTACCCCGGTGATCCAGCAACCCCCTGAAAGTGTTGTTATTAAAGTGCAATAAAGTGCTCCGACGCACGCGTTCGAGGCGGAGTTGAACTCTGACCCCGAGCGTGCGTCCCTTCCGAGTTCTCTGGACTGAATCCCGTTCCGTGACGCCTCTCCTGAGTGCCTTAATCTGCCTCCCACTTTGATGGTGTTTCTTTGAGATGCCGTGTTTTTTTTTTACGAACGCAGTTCAACGCTGTCTAAATAAATAATAATAATGACACTTGAAGTTGAGCTAGGGATGGCGCTGCCATGGCAGCCGTCCCTATAGCGAAGGTGTGTTGCATCGCACGGTTGTTGTGTTTTCGTGGGTGTTGCGTGATGTGAGTGCGTGGAGGATCTACGTGACTATCTCACGGTTTTATGGAACGTAGTCTGGGTTCATTCTATTTACAAAACAAATACTGGACTAAACCCTTCAAAAACCGTGTGTCCTGTGTCTTCTGTGATGTGATGTAATGCTCTGTGATATTGTGACAGGATGTACAGCTGTTGTATTGTTATTATAGTTCCATAAGACTTAACATCCAGCAGAGAAAGATATTAGGGTTTAAAGAAAGCAACAGCATTATCTTGTCTCCACAATATCAGTGTGGAAGTAGCAGAGTCTGAAGGACCACAATCCGAGGGAAACCCGTGTGTCACTCATCAAACCTCCTGACACCTAATTAGCCGATTCTAAGTGGACTTCTGACCGCTAGCGTGGCAGCCTTTATGTCCGACAGTGTTTAGCCACAACATTGTGAGACAACATACAAACGTACATGAATAGAATGGCCTAGTAGAAAGATGCCTTACTTATTCGTCACTTATTTTGGTATTTGTCCCAGAAAGTATTCCTGATTCCTCGCTATCTGCCTTTTGTTGAATAAGAGACGATAACAGTTGTCCATTCAATCACACGTTTATTTTACACTCGGACGATGATGGATGGACACACAATGCACGCATGCAGTGACAGCAGTTAGTGGCTGCTGCACACGCTCAGCAATACATGGTTAACAGTCAGTCACAAATGTAAATCAATCAATATAGATAATATATATAGCCATACAAGTGAATGAAGTATGCATTTTTTACATCAATGTAGGCTATAGGGAGGGTCACAAACATATTCATTTGAATAGTACTTAATCACAGGTACAGTCTCAAAGGGCTTAACAGGCCACATATATTTGTATTTATATAATTTATTTATGATATAATATATGACATTTAACGGAGGCTTGCTTAAGAGAACCTACCCGTAGCATGGCGTTTACAGACCAGGACGATGGTGGCGCATGCGCCGTCCCGAGACAGCCAGCGCACCACAGCTTACAGCTAGGTGTCGCTCTCTGCCCACCACAGCCAACAACTAAGCGTCACTCTCTCCCTACCATACACAACCACTAGGTGTCGCTCTTTGCTAACTTAACTTGCTGACAACAACAATGCAAGAACCACCAAACAGGCTTGAAAGGGGAATTATCCATTCCAACTCCGTTACACATACAACTGACCTGGCCCTCAGATTGTCTGTAGGAACGTGTCGCAGGTTCAGTCGGGCGAGTAAAGAAGCTGGTGAAGGCCTCTGGGGGCGGGGCCTACCTGCACCCGCCAGCCCCACCCCCCCGCCCGCAGAGCACCTGTTTGAACTTGGCATAGTAGAACATGGGCCCGATGCAGACGCCGATGTACGGAGAGGAGAAGATCGCCTCCACAACGTTGCACCAGACACGGTCTTCCCTTCTGGACGCCAACAAGGGTGGCAGGAAGCAGACGGGCAGGTAGGCGAAGACGGCCTGCACGATGACCAGCAGGACGTTCTTCAGGGCCCGCCTCTTCTGCGGCAGGGCGCTGGGGTGGGCGGGGCCCTGTTGCCCCAGCGACCAGGCCAGACCCACCAGGCAGTAGAGCATGACCATGAGGAGGACGCAGACGAGCACAGACATGGGCAATGCGATTTTTTCAAAACCCCTTTGGACTGTGGAAACCGCGAGTGGAAGGGAGGTGAGAACAACGACAGAAATCTTCCCAAATGTCATATTTAGCTAAAGCTTCAACAAACTGCATGTCCAAATATGGGCGTGGACAAATATAGGCGTGACCACCAGGGCCGTTTCTTGCTATATGCGGAGTGTGCTGTTGCATAGGCCCCCCAAAGACACGAAGGCACCCCCAAGCAATTTTTATCAATTATTATTAAAAAATAAAAACATTTTCCCATTAATGCATTAATGCACGTATGGAAGATGTAAAAATGCAAAAGAGGACATAATTGACGTTTCACTCGATGTCATGTTGGATCCCACCGCGTCACACGGTGTGTGTGAACCGTAAACATCCTCACCTGTCGCCAGGATGAAGATGAGCGTGACGGTCCAGACAGCGGCCGAGGCGGCGATCTTGTACCCCCACTTGCGGGCTCTCAGGTACACCAGGGGCCGGGCCACGGCCCCGTAGCGCTCCAAGCACATGACGGCCAGCAGCATGGGGCAGCCCGTCCCAACCAGGATGTACGGCCCCTCCTCGACCGCCAGGGAAGGGTCATTTCCTACGGAGTGTCAAGGTGGAGGTTTAGAAAGTAAGTTAGTGCTGAATGGACTGCATTTATACGGCGCATTTTTAATTTTTTAACTTTACAATACGGCCTGACATTCATCCATTCATGCACACGTTCACACACCGACGGCGGAGTCAGTCGCGCAAGGCGACAGCCAGCCCGTCGGGAGCGGTTAGGGTGAGGTTTCTTGCTCAGGGACAACTTGACACTCTGCAAGGAGGAGCCGGGGATCAAACTAGCCACCCTCTGGTTACCCTCAACCTGCTCAATCTCCTTGTGCCACATGCCAGATGCCGCGCCTAACTAGATACCGGTACTTTATTCATCCCCCTTGGGGAAATTCTGTTGTAAGCCTATATGCGCACTGACCAACTTTAGTAACTTGAGCGACAGGCCTGCTATTATATAGTAAGATAAGAATAGCAAATGCAGTGTGTCCAGTGTGTGTGGGGATGGTATGGGGGGGGGGGGGGGGGGGGGGAGAGAGAGAGAGGGTCACGATAGGCGTTTTGTGTTTGTGTGTGTGTGTACGTATGTGTCCTTACCGTTTACCAGCGTGTTGTTCTCGCGAAAAAAGCGAATGGCGATGCCAAAGGGCGCCACCAAGATGTGGAGGAGCTGCATCACCAGCAGGTTCACCCCTACAACCTGTAGCACCATGCACACGCACGCACACACGCGAGCGCGCACACACACACAAACACACACACACACATACACACCCCTTTACTGGACTCACAACCGGGACGTTTGTACCGAATACAGCTTGAGTCACACCCACACTGAATTCGTTAACACTTAACAATGTGGGTACATTAATTAACATGAGTTAAGGCAGTGATAAGCATAAAATATGATTATTGCAGGTGTAAGTGTTATACACTAATGATTTACATCAACACCATGACCTTAGTACACTTCAACATTTACAACATTTTGATTCCATTTATTGAGTCTCCCAAAGTCCCCCAATTTGTCCACAGGGAACCCCATTGACATAGACCATCAACCAACATGAGCACCATTAGTAAATGATGACTAGACCATCGGTTAACTGTTATTTAAAGTGCCATTCTGGATCAGTCAAGGCTGCAGACGTCAGGGATCATGAACACACTTTTGTATGTCATACGTCCTTGCACCGTGCTTAGCATTGTGTAGCATCTTATCCTAGTTATCTTTGTTGTGTACGGGGAGTGGGTGAAACTAGCTTTCTATGAACATCCTTTCCGTACCGACAGTGATATATTGTTGTTTCTCATTCTTCTGACAAATGTACTTATTGTAAGTCATTTTGGATAAAAGCGTCTGCTAAATGCCCTAAATATAAATGTAAATGGTTCAAACCCAGAGCCTTTGTACTGGAGAGTCCTGCAGCATAGCCCCTAGTGTACAAGGATGGACCCTACTCCAAAAACAAACGGCTAAAACACAGTGAGGACCTGTGACGAATCAGTGATGGAGTGAACACTCGCTACTCGTAGAAATGTTCGGAAAACTATTTTCCTTCCCGATACCGATTCCGATTCCTGAATTTCAGTATTGGCCGTTACTGAGTTTATATCGTGCAGCATCTAACATTGTAACTACTTATAGCACGTCATCTTATGGAAGGGTTCTCTAGAAAGTGAATGACTTCCGGCGATTTGGTCGCTCAATTCGCTTCTGGTGTGGACGGACAGTAACTGTCAAACGCTGCTATTGATGTTCGTTGCCTGTGTAGTAAATAAGCTAGTCATATGATGGTATGGGATCGGCGGATAGACTAGCGTACCCAATACCACATTTTAGGCAGTATCTGAGGTATTTCCGATACTGGTATCGGTATCGGAACAACGCTAGCTGCGTGAGACCCACCTTAGCGGGAGACAGATTTTTGTGCTCCTTAATGAAGAGCCAGGCTAACGGCAGGTTAGCTGCTAGTCCCACGAACAGCATCAGGATCTGAATGTAGGTCCAAAGTTTTTCGTAGACGAGGTCCACACAGGGTGCACTGGAATCTGCAAAGGAAGAACAGAAGCAGGTGGAATGGACTAATCAAGTCAGGCGTATCTTTACTTATCTGAAGCTGGGTCCTGTCAAGCTCATCTGGTAGCTTGTGGTCCAACCTGGTACCACGCTAATCTATTGAAGCGTGTTCCAGAGCACGATAGTCCGACTTTTTGCGTGTTACACAGAACGAAATGTAAACCAATGCATTCTGAATGGGAGTGTTCTAAGACAATTAACGTGCTCCACAAAACGGTACGAGAGAGAGAGAAAGAGAGAGAGGGAGGGACAGAGAGAGAGAGAGAGAGAGAGAGAGCGAGAGAGAGGCTTCAGAAAGGGTGTGCGCAGATAGTACAGTGCACCCTAGTTATGTTTATGCCAAAACCACAAATGCTATATGTATATATATATATTGCCTAATTATATATATTGCCTATATATATGTATAGGCTATATATATAATTAGGCTATAATTATATTATTTAGCGTGTAATGAGACTATCTATAGCCAAATTGTCGAAAATGCGGGGATATCAGCATGGGAAATCGGCGAATCAAACCCATGGCATGCACCTATAAAGAAAGACGTCATCTCAAGCGGGAGAGAACGTTTGCGGTGCTGGTTTGTGTCACGTAACTACAGGGCTCTCATGTCTCATGCATTCGGCGTGAGACACACGCAATTCAACCCATGCACACGCTCAAACCTGTGCCGTGTTCCAATACCCGTACTGTCCGTACTTACTAGCCAAAATTTGAGTAAGATCCGGCGAAAAGAAGTATACTTCAAGGACCCGGATGCCGTACTCAAAACGGGCTAATCCTGAAGTGTGGATCGAAGGACACTCCTATGGCAAGCCGAATTGTCATTTATTAACTAAGTTTGACTATCCGGAATTTACATTGTAGATATCAACAACTTCATTCAAGATATCTGTAATGTAGTTGTGACTAGTCGAAACGACAGTTAGAGATATCTGTAATGTAGTTTTGACTAGTCGAAACGACTGTTAGAGATATCTGTAATTCAGTTTTGTATGGCAAGCCGAATTGTCATTTATTAACTAAGTTTGACTATCCGGAATTTACATTGTAGATATCAACAACTTCATTCAAGATATCTGTAATGTAGTTGTGACTAGTCGAAACGACAGTTAGAGATATCTGTAATGTAGTTTTGACTAGTCGAAACGACTGTTAGAGATATCTGTAATTCAGTTTTGACTAGGCGAAACTGAATTACAGATATCTGCAATGACTTCACGGAAAACGACATTCAACTCGTCACACATCTTAAATGACAATTGCAGATATCTGTAATTCAGTTTCGCCTAGGCAGAATGAAAGTTAAAGATATCTCAAACGTCATTTGAGTGTTGGGCATTACGTTTTAGATATCCAGAAATACGTAATTTCCCCTTGCCGCCATAATCAAAGAAGAAGTGGGTTCATTTCCGAATGGAATAAGAAAGGAGCAGTCATGGCGTTGGCTGTGATCGAAAAGATCACGAGAAAATATGGAGCGATGTAATCAGTGAATTGTGTGAATGATGATTGAACAAGGAGCTGCTCCGCTCCCGCTTAAAGTAAACGGTCCTATAATTTGTCATTACAGATATCTGAAACGTCATTACAGATATCTGAAACGTCATTTCGCCTAGTCAAAACTCGAATTCAAGATATCTATAATTCAGTTTCGCCTAGGCAGAATGAAAGTTAAAGATATCTACAATTGTAGATATCTCTAATCAAAATTCCTTTCAAGATATCTATAACTTGATAATAGATATCTACAACGTCATTTTGACTAGTCGTAACTCCAGTTAGAGATATCTACAACTTCATTTCGCCTAGTCAAAACTTAATTTAAGATATCTGAAAAGGGACATGTAGATATCTGGAATTGAGGTGAATTAAAGATATCTTGAACTGGAATTATGACTAGTCAGAATCAAATTGTAGACATCTCAAACTGGAATTACAGATATCTACAATTCAGTTGCAGATATCCGTAATTCACAAAGTGGATATCCGCAACTGAATTGTAGATATCCGCAATGAGAAACCCCATAGGCATGAATGGCGAAAATGACGTAATTTCGCCTAGGAGGAATGTCTTTGTGGATATCTGAAATGACAATTGCGGATAGGAGGAATGTAGTTGCGGATATCCGAAATGTTAGTTTTGACTAGGCGAAACTGAATTGCAGATATCTGCAATGTAATTTCCGGATAGTCAAACTTAGTTAATAAATGACAATTCGGCTTGCCATAGTTTTGACTAGGCGAAACTGAATTACAGATATCTGCAATGACTTCACGGAAAACGACATTCAACTCGTCACACATCTTAAATGACAATTGCAGATATCTGTAATTCAGTTTCGCCTAGGCAGAATGAAAGTTAAAGATATCTCAAACGTCATTTGAGTGTTGGGCATTACGTTTTAGATATCCAGAAATACGTAATTTCCCCTTGCCGCCATAATCAAAGAAGAAGTGGGTTCATTTCCGAATGGAATAAGAAAGGAGCAGTCATGGCGTTGGCTGTGATCGAAAAGATCACGAGAAAATATGGAGCGATGTAATCAGTGAATTGTGTGAATGATGATTGAACAAGGAGCTGCTCCGCTCCCGCTTAAAGTAAACGGTCCTATAATTTGTCATTACAGATATCTGAAACGTCATTACAGATATCTGAAACGTCATTTCGCCTAGTCAAAACTCGAATTCAAGATATCTATAATTCAGTTTCGCCTAGGCAGAATGAAAGTTAAAGATATCTACAATTGTAGATATCTCTAATCAAAATTCCTTTCAAGATATCTATAACTTGATAATAGATATCTACAACGTCATTTTGACTAGTCGTAACTCCAGTTAGAGATATCTACAACTTCATTTCGCCTAGTCAAAACTTAATTTAAGATATCTGAAAAGGGACATGTAGATATCTTGAATTGAGGTGAATTAAAGATATCTTGAACTGGAATTATGACTAGTCAGAATCAAATTGTAGATATCTCAAACTGGAATTACAGATATCTACAATTCAGTTGCAGATATCCGTAATTCACAAAGTGGATATCCGCAACTGAATTGTAGATATCCGCAATGAGAAACCCCAGAGACATGAATGGCGAAAATGACGCAATTTCGCCTAGGAGGAATGTCTTTGTGGATATCTGAAATGACAATTGCGGATAGGAGGAATGTAGTTGCGGATATCCGAAATGTTAGTTTTGACTAGGCGAAACTGAATTGCAGATATCTGCAATGTAATTTCCGGATAGTCAAACTTAGTTAATAAATGACAATTCGGCTTGCCATACACTCCCCGTACTCAACGGCAGCCATCTTAGCTACGTAGCGGAAGAGGCGGAGCCAGGCTGAGCCAAAGTCGGCATATTTTCCACATAGCCTGCATTAATAGAGTCATTTTGTAGTTTTTATAGTTTTTATAGCTGCTAGACGTAAAGAGTTCACCGTTCAAAGCGGGATGTTAATTGCGGGGGAGTAGCCACGGCGGCAGTCGTGATCGTAATTTCCGGTTAGTGCACCACGGAGTACTTGATTTGGAACAGCACTCACATCTGGAAAAAATAACGTAGTAGATAGTGCGGATAGAATACTTCCTTTAAGTATACTAATGGAAGTGCGGGTATGGTCTCACGAAAATACGTGACACTGTCACGTTATTTAATCTATTGAAACGTGATCAGGGACACGTAGGCCTATTTTCTAAATTTTGTATTTCAATTGGAAGTAGGCTATTTGTCGTGTCACTAAGCATGACTTCCAAACTAAGGTTCTGTCCGGGAGCGTTCTCCCTAATGTCCCTTATGGAGCTCCGTACATATCATTCATTGTTGAAAATTGTCTGTGATAACTAACAAATTACAGCTTTTGGCCACCCGTTTCTACTTAAAATTGTCTGTGATAACTAACAATATGACAGCTTTTGGCCACCCGTTTCTACTTTCACCTTTGATACTGAGAAATTGTGACAATACACGGATAGGCCTATATTAAATGCAGGTGCGCTGCTCTGTAGGCAAACCGCGAAGGAAAAAAGGGTAGCTGCTTCATCTGTTCTTTTTAGAATTGTATGTCTTGATGTTTATTTTATCTAGCCATCTATTCTCTTGTTTTTGGCTATGTGAATGAACGTCCGCGTCGATGCCTCGATCGCAAGTCCAGTGTCGCGAGCGGACGTTGCCATGACATCTAGAAATCATACCGTTTTTAATGGGTTGTAGTGAGTGTAACATAATTCACCTACAGTATTTTGTTATGTGTTGTTCTTTCAATTGTGTTAGGCATGTCGTTTACTGTCTTGGTGGTTCAGGGATCGATGTCCCTTTTAAGGATTACGAGCGTCTCATGACGTCAGAGCCCATGCGGGATTTGTTTACCTTCAGCACGTTTTGATTTTCTGTTTCTCTCTTACTAAATAAACGAGTCACACAACTGTGTGCTCAAAAGACTTGTATCACCCCCCCCCCCCCCCCCTTAAATAAATACTATGGCAGAATTATTATTATTCTCATTCAACTTGAACATGTGTTTTTACAGTAGAGTGGTGGAGGGATGACGTATGTTGGCCAACCCGGAAGTGAGCGTCGCCCTGGATTCCCTCGACAAAAAGCCAACTGGTTTTGCCATTGGATTTTGAATTATTATAAATTGAAACAATTTATTAAATAAATATTTGTGAGATGTCATTACTCATTTGTGAGATGAGTTTGCTTCCTATTTATGTCGAGTATACACCTCTACTGTCCACAAGCATCCCCCCATATGGATTTGGAGAATTGTTGCCACGTCCCAGTGGTGGAGGTATCATAAATATGAAAGAGGGCATTCAATTATACTATAATGATCAATTAGGAGGCCGAAGCCCTGAAGGAAATTATGCAATAGGTGACTGAGGGTCAACATTTGAGAACCCCTTTTATCAAAGGGGGTCTCAAAGGACTCATACGCTTCAACAGCGGCTGCAGCAGAAGTGTTGAGACGAAAGATGATCAAGACATTTATAGAATATTCCCATTCACATGATTCTTCGCACTACCTGCAGGTTGGAGAGACTGAAATAACCCCCAAAATGAGTAATAATGTAAAAGCAAAGTCCCACAAATTGCTTGAACTATTTATTTCATTCCATTGTTTCGTTGATATGCATTATTGAAAAGTTTCAAGCATATGGATTTAATGCAATATCCACAAACAGTTCAAAATGGTACCATGAAATGTCTTGTTTATTGTAGCCTATTAACCAGTTCATTTTTCTTTTGTGAAAGTCACCATGTCAAAAAAAGTTAAACGCAAGGTCACAGGCTAACAGTGGAGCTGTGTTGGGAACCAGCAGCCAAGAGCTTCCATGGAAACTTTCTACCCATGTTAAATAGATTTAGTTGGCCGTTCCTTTTCTGCCCATTCTTTTTTAAACTTGTGGAAGCACTTTGCAGTACTGGGAGACACCATTTCTAACGGCAATGGAGCTAGATTCTAAAAATATCAAAAGATGCCCAAAGCAAATACCTTAGTTTAACCCATAGTTGTGTTTTATCAAATTAAAAAATTTCAGAGTTTCATTGACCACAAATTGAGCCGAAATATTTTGCATACAAATCTTTAAATAGTTTAACCACATTAAGAAAAATACATTTGTTAATTTTTTTTATTTAAGCCACAAGTTTTGCACATTATCCAAACAGAATACCTGAAATGTTGATATTTCAGCCCTTTCGGGTTAAAACCAGAGAAAATGACAACCTAACAAGAGTGAAAAGTTTGGGTTAGGTGACCTATAGTTCAAAGATGTCCCTGGTCAGGTAGACTAAATAAAAGTGTATTCCCAATTGCTCCAGGACATTCGTGTAATTTACTTGTGAGCTCTCCCTCAAGCCTAGAGAGACATCAGTGTTGAACCACCAACTGAAAGAGGGTATTTGCCATTAGTATGAGTGACAACATTTCAGGGCTATTAATTTAGTTCATTATATTTAGCCGATTTGAATAGAATTTTCTAGCAGGTGAGGCTGGCAAATAACTAAATATGGAGCAACTACAAAAAGTAAATTTGCAGCATGACCAAATTATACAAAAAGTATAGGAACTGTTCTAGCAGATATGTTTTAGAAGTCTCTTTTGATAGGCAGGGAATAATTGTCTTCGTCACCCTATAGTCATGCCATCAAATCTGTTGGGCAAAGTACCGCTACTGATTAATCCAGTAGACTCACCAGTCATGTCCCCCTAGTTAGAAAATGGAAGAAACCCAGTTAGTCATGTTAATTATTCTCTTGTTACAAATGAAGACCAATACTTTCCACATATTGCGATCCAAGTTACTGGCAGCAGTCTTGGATTTTATAGTTCTATATGAATAGATTCAATTTATTAAACTATTAATCATGCTTCAGAAGAATTAACCTTTCTTGGATGGCAGATCTACCACAAGCCTCCATTGCCACAACCTCCAGATGGCTTACGACCTACGGCAACTCCTCGACAACTGCAAGCCAACAAATTGGCTCTTGCACACCAGACACGCATTTTGCTTTATTTTAGGTTTTCAAGCATCTTAAAATACCCAAATCATCGCTCCAATACACAAATCATCGCTCCAATACACAAGTCAGCTAATGGCCTACAAGGAAATGCTGAAGCTAGTGTTAGCGATGGCGATAGAAATGGACAAGCTTGCGTGTACAAATATGCAACTAGAATTGCAAGGTTCACAGCCCAGTTGCATAAGTGGTCACAACCGTTGGATTGTAAGCAAGGGTAAAAAAAAAAATAATAACTTCCCACAAACTAGTCAACATGGTCAATTGAAAGCCTGTACAAAACGACCCTGGAAAAGTCAAATGCAGCTTTACTGCGGATGAATTAAGCCAAATTGCATAAACATCCAATGGTAAACAGTATACAAATGCAATCAAGTTGCACTCACACTAGGCCATCTGGCCTAGTGTCGCTAGCCATCACGTCGCTAGCATCCAAACAATTCTACCAAACCTTAACCAACTAGTGAAAAATGGAACAAAACTTTAGCACACACCCAGTGACTAATCACCTTGTCCAGGGGTGTTCCAACGTGGTTTACCAGAGGGCCTTGTGGACTTAAAGTAAGCCACACATTTGACAGAGACAGCACGGAATGACGTTAAACTAAGCTAATCTACAGGTTACTAGTGCTAGTGCAATTACATGAGTATTTTGCACAATATTTGTACTCCAATGCTACGTAAAGCAGGCTTCTTCAGAAACCCAACTGTATTGCAACTGTAACAAATCCTGACCAAGACCGAAAGATGGCTCTGGAAGCCACTACGGCCCACGCAGCAGATTACTGCGTGGACCGTGGTGGCTTCCAGTTCAACCCTTCGGTGGACCATTCATACACATGTATTCCGAGGATGTTTTGAAGACACTGGAGTCCCATGGCACTAGATTCCTTTGAAGACTAAGTTGGTATGGGGGGGCCCAAAGGGGGCCCCCCCATAGATCTTGTCAGTCATCTAACACCTGTTAAGAAAAACACACACACATCACAAGATACAAATCAGCAAAGCTAGGTTAACAAACAGCGGCGACATGCATGTCAAGGTGCAAAGAGCAGGGATACTGATGGCTTGTGTCTGAGGAGACAGCCCAAAAACGTCAACAATTAATGAAGGAAAATAACTTTTACTCACTGCGGTGGTCTGTTTCGAAGTGCCATGTTGGTAGCAATATTTGCCTGGGCTGTTCAGTCAAATGCCCACAAAAACAAACACGCAACAACACATACTTTCAGTTTGTCTAAAGTGACAATAGTGATCTGCAATCTAGATCGAAAACTTTCAACCCTCACTAAACTCAACCTCGATTGACACAGGCCGATGCGAAAAGTAAACCAAACCCATTGTGTCCACCTTTAATATAGGGGTGCGTGACAGGTGATCTCAATTAAGAGCTAATCAGAAAGAACACACTGATCTGCCATGAGTGAGACGTTCAAAACGAGGACGTGCCGTGGTAAAGTTGTGCCGTGGAACAAGGCACAGGTTCGAGCGTGTGCATGTGTTGAATTGCGTGTGTCTCAGCTACATATCTACATAGCGGAAGAGGCGGAGCCAGGCTGAGCCAAAGTCGGCGCATTTTCCACATAGCCTGCATTAATAGAGTCATTTTGTAGTTTTTATAGCTTTTTATAGCTGCTAGGCGGAAAGAGTTCACCGTTCTCTCTGTTTCTGTCTTCTCCTCCCCCCATCCATCCGTCACTCTTTCTCTCATATCCACCTGTTTTCATATCCAATTTGTTTCTCCTTTCATCACATGTACCTTCCTCTGTCTCACGTCCAACTCTCTCTCTCTCTCCATGTCCTCACATTCACCTCCCTTTATTTCTTACATCAGATTGTCTCTGTCCTCCTCTCCTCAAATCCGCCTTCCTCTATCCCAACACTCTCTCCATCTCCTCCTCACATCCACCCTCCACTCCACATCCAACTCTCTCCTCCATCACCTCACATCCCCCTTCCTCTGTCTCCCCTCCAGCTCTCAGATGCGTCTCTCTCCAGTTTCTTACTGTCTGCCATCCTTGTCGTCTCCGGGGGTCTCGGGTCTCGTGTTGCTGTGTCGTTCTGCTCTGTTCTCCTGTCACAGCTGTGCTGCTGGTTGAGATCCTGCAGGAGGAGAGACACTGCCCCCCCCTCCCCTCCCCCCCCCCGCCCCCTCTTTCCATACGTAGCAGCATCGTCTTTCTTGGAAAAACACAAATACACATCAATCCCCCTGCACGCAATTGATAGAAAACAAATGAGCAGGTGTCTGGTACATATTCTGTGTCCTCGGATGCAAATTGCAGTCTGATGTGTTCTTGGCGCCAGGTGGTTTTACCACGAACGTGGGATATCTGTTGTTTACTTACGCTGTGGTATAGGCTGCCAAATTACATGTTAGTATATAGCCTTAAGGTGCGAACACACCAAGCGCGTACCTCGCGTACCATGTACGCGCGTAATGCAGCTAAAATGTTGCTTGACCATTTTGTGTCAAAAATGGTCAGATACGCGCGTATACGCGCGTAGATGAGACCGCCCAAAACTCCCCCCCCCCCCCCAGCCTGTGGCTGCGCTGGATTTAGGAGTCCGAGGAAGGAAACCCAAACGCCGCCGTGTTTGGGTGGATGATAGAGCTTGGATCGGGTTAGATTAAATAATCTCGGATATAAATAACAATAATCGGGTTAAATAACTTCACATGGTGTGTCTGGTGTGTTTCCAGCATTCGTAGTGTTGATCAGCAGAGAAATAGTCCGCCAAGACGTTGAGGTTGCTTAGCAATCAGAGACTCTGTCCATGCAAGTGAACGGAGCGTTCACTCTTCGTCATAACTATCAAACCAAACATCCTTCACATTCACCGAGCGAACATTATGAGAGTAAAATGCACATTTCTCACTAGAAATGTTTCCATAAACGCATTTAATGGCGTAACTATGTTACTATTTCCACCCAGAATAAAGAAAGTTGCCGGCCGTGGCTGCCATGGACATGGCTGCGCTGGAGTCCGAGGTAGGAAACCCAAACGCCGCCGTGTTTGGGTGATAGAGTTTAGATCGGGTTAGATTAAATAATCTCGGATATAAATAACAATAATCGGGTTAAATAACTTCACATGGTGTGTCTGGTGTGTTTCCAGCATTCGTAGTGTTGATCAGCAGATATATAGTCCGCCAAGACGTTGAGGTTGCTTAGTAACCAGAGACTCTGTCCATGCAAGTGAACGGAGCGTTCCCTCTTCGTCATAACTATCAAACCAAACATCCTTCACATTCACCGAGCGAACATTCTGAAAGTAAAATGCACATTTCTCGCTAAAAATGTTTCCATAAAAGCATTTAATGGCGTAACTATGTTACTATTTCCACACAGAATAAAGAAAGATGTCGGCCGTATGCTTCTGTCCAAGCTCACTACTCTGCCAGTGACGTCGGGTCAAGCTCAACGCTGATTGGCTATTGCGGCGCGTATGAGCGTAAAAAGTTCAATTTTTTGAACTCCTCGCGTACATGTACGCGCGTATATGTACGCGCCTCATACGCCCCTACAGCGAGTAAAATTTTGCTTGGTACGCATGATACGCGTGTACGCACCTCATACGCGTGTAAACCAATGGTTCCCTATGGAAAAATTGCCGATTTTATACGCATGGTACGCAGGTAACGCGTTTGGTGTGGCCGTACCTTTACCCTTAGCCTGCCCCCTCAGAACTTACATTTATCAAGATTTTTCTCAAACCACTAGGGCCGTTTGTGTTAAGGAACTGCGGGTGCATGCAGGCAGGTAGGACCCAAACGCAGACGGTATTTCAGGAAACGGCACTTTATTCAAGCCTAAAGGCTAAGGCACAGGAATCAGGGAACTCGGGAGACAACTCGGAACTCGGGAGACTACAGGGAACTCGGGAGACGACAGGGAACTCGGGAGACGACAGGGAACACGGAACACGCAGGACTAGCCACCACCAACAACCACAGCAAACCACAATAAACCACAATGACAGCACCAGGAACAAAGGAAGACGAGGGCTTAAATAACAAACACAACGAGGAACAGCTGAGACACATTAGGGGAGGGAACAGCAATCAACACAGGAGGGAAACACAGGGAAACACCCACACCCTGACAGTACCCCCCCCTTAAGGGTCGACTCCCAGGCGACCCACGACCAGCAAAGAAAGTCAAACCCAAAACGGGTGGGTGGAGGGGCGCCAGGAGGGGGGAATCAAAAAAAATGGACTGCGGCAGAGCCGAGGGACGTCAGGCGGGCGGCCAGAAAACTGCCCCAGGGCATGGCAGGGAGCCTCAGGCGGACGGCCTGGGGGGCAAGCAGAGGCAGAGTGAAGGCGGAACCCTTCAGGAGGCCGGCGGTAAGGACGATGAGGGCTCAGTCCCTCAGGAGACCTGCAGTGGCACCGAACCCCCTCAGAAGGCCGGCAGCGGTGAAGGCGGAACCCTTCAGGAGGCCGGCGAAGGCGAGGTAGAGGGCGGGTCCCCTCAAGAGGGAGGCCCGGTAGAGGGCGGGTCCCCTCAGGAGGAAGGCCCGGTAGAGGGCGGGTCCCCTCAGGAGGCAGGCCAGGTAGAGGGCGGGTCCCCTCAAGAGGGAGGCCAGGTAGAGGGCGGGTCCCCTCAGGAGGAAGGCCAGGTAGAGGGCGGGTCCCCTCAGGAGGAAGGCCAGGTAGAGGGCGGGTCCCCTCAGGAGGAAGGCCAGGTAGAGGGCGGGTCCCCTCAGGAGGAAGGCCAGGTAGAGGGCGGGTCCCCTCAGGAGGAAGGCCAGGTAGAGGGCGGGCCCCCTCAGGAGGAAGGCCAGGTAGAGGGCGGGTCCCCTCAGGAGGAAGGCCAGGTAGAGGGCGGGTCCCCTCAGGAGGAAGGCCAGGTAGAGGGCGGGTCCCCTCAGGAGGCAGGCCAGGTAGAGGGCGGGTCCCCTCAGGAGGAAGGCCAGGTAGAGGGCGGGTCCCCTCAGGAGGCAGGCCAGGTAGAGGGCGGGTCCCCTCAGGAGGCAGGCCAGGTAGAGGGCGGGTCCCCTCTGGTGGACAGGGTAGAGGGCGGGTCCCCTCTGGTGGAAGGCCTTGAAGGGGAACCCCCCTCGGGAAGGAGTGGAGGAGGGCCCCCACAGGCAGGAGCGGAGGGCGTGCCTCCCCTGGACGGTCTGGAGGGCGGGCCCCCTCAGGCAGGAGCGGAGGGCGGACCACCTCAAGCAGGCGAAGAGGCCGGTCCCCCTCTGGAAGGCTAGGAGTGGGCTCAGGAACAGGACAGGGCTCGGGGACCGGAGTCGGTGCGGGAGCTGGAGTACCAGGAGGAACCGGGTGGCACCCCCAACCCTTACAGCGCTCCATTGTCTTCCTTGTTTTGGCTACCAAATCCTCCAACTTACGGTCAAATTGAGCGTCCGCTGGGTCCCATAGTGGTGCTGTCATTCTGTTATGGAACTGCGGGTGCATGCAGGCAGGTAGGACCCAAACGCAGACGGTATTTCAGGAAACGGCACTTTATTCAAGCCTAAAGGCTAAGGCACAGGAATCAGGGAACTCGGGAGACAACTCGGAACTCGGGAGACTACAGGGAACTCGGGAGACGACAGGGAACTCGGGAGACGACAGGGAACACGGAACACGCAGGACTAGCCACCACCAACAACCACAGCAAACCACAATAAACCACAATGACAGCACCAGGAACAAAGGAAGACGAGGGCTTAAATAACAAACACAACGAGGAACAGCTGAGACACATTAGGGGAGGGAACAGCAATCAACACAGGAGGGAAACACAGGG
Organism: Gadus macrocephalus; assembly: GCF_031168955.1. NCBI lineage: Eukaryota > Metazoa > Chordata > Actinopteri > Gadiformes > Gadidae > Gadus > Gadus macrocephalus. Next base: position 3,702,321 of record NC_082385.1, on the reverse strand, counting down.
AAACACCCACACCCTGACAGTTTGTTTTCGTTTTTGCGTGGCCCTCATAAGAGCTCACGTCACTCATACAGAAACATCAGAATTAAAGTGTTTTACACTATGCCCGGTCCTCTGTAGCACTAAATCCCCTCAGTTGAATGAAGCAGTGGCGGAATTGTCCGTGGCCTTCAGCTCTTTACCATTCGTTGTGGTGAACATGACAGGGACGGCCATGTTTGATTGATCTAAACAGGTGCGATGGTGTGACTGTGGTTTGGTGGCAGTGTATACGAATGAATGCATGATTGTGTGTCGTCGTCGTCATCGTCGTCCCCCCCCCCCCCCTCCTGTCTCCCATCACTGCCGCTGCGTGTTGCTGCCATGTTTTTAGCAGCACCTGCGGGGGGCTGAGAGGCAGAACGTGTGCTTTGTGTGGTGTGATGCAACGAGATCCCCGTCCTCTCGCTAGACCGGCCCATCCCGGCAGCACTCTGTTTCCTCACCGTAGATGTGGCCGTCTCCTTTGCCAAAGTGTAATAAATAAAAAACAAATAAGATTGAATCCTTTTTTATTGTGCAGTGAGTAAGACTGGAAGGTATGGGAGAGAGAGAGAGGGGAGGACATGCAGCAAAGGACCGCGGGCAGGAATGGAACCCGGGTCGCTACGATCAGGACTGGGTCTTCGTGGTACGTGCTCTACCCCGGTGATCCAGCAACCCCCTGAAAGTGTAGTTATTAAAGTGCAATAAAGTGCTCCGACGCACGCGTTCGAGGCGGAGTTGAACTCTGACCCCGAGCGTGCGTCCCTTCCGAGTTCTCTGGACTGAATCCCGTTTTTGTGACGCCTCTCCTAAATGCCTTTATCTGCCTCTCTCTCTCGGCGTGAGCCACTTTGATGGTGTTTGTTTGAGATGCCGTGTTTTTTTTTTTAACAACCGCGGTCCAACGCTGTCTAAATAAATAATAAAAATGACACTTGAACTTGAAGCTGGGGATGGCGCTGCCATGGCAGCCGTCCCTATAGCGAAGGTGTGTTGCATCGCACGGTTGTTGTGTTTTCGTGGGTGTTGCGTGGTGTGAGTGCGTGGAGGTTGTACGTGACTATCTCACGGTTTTATGGAACGTAGTCTGGGTTCATTCTATTTACAAAACAAATACTGGACTAAACCCTTCAAAAACCGTGTGTCCTGTGTCTTCTGTGATGTGATGTAATGCTCTGTGATATTGTGACAGGATGTACAGCTGTTTTATTATTACTATTATAGTTCCATAAGACTTAATATCCAGCAGTCCAGACACACCAGTCGTGATGGGAGAAATGTACTGGGGTTTAAAGAAAGCAACAGCATTATCCTGCCTACATGACTGAAAATCAGTGATTAAAGCAGAGTCGGTGAAGGACCACAAACCAAGGGAAACCCGTGTGTCACTCATCACCCCTCCTGACAGCCCTTCAGATGGACCTTGATTAATTAACCGGATCTAAGTGGACTTTTGACCACTAGCGTGGGGGGCCTTTATGTCTGAAAGTCTTAAAGTGTGACCCCAAGTGTTTAGCCACAACATTGTGAGCCAACATACAACAGGCATAGAAGGGCCTAGTACAAACAGACCATACTTACTTATTTGTCACTTATTTTAGTATCTGTCACAGAAAGTATTGCTGATGTAACAGTTGCTATCTGCCTTTTGTTGAATGACTGACAACGATGGCAGTTGTCCATGCAATCACACGTTTAATTTACACTCGATGATTGATGGACACACAATGCACGCATACAGTGACAGCAGTTAGTGGCCGCTGCACACGCTCAATACATGGTTAACAGTCAGTCACAAATGCCTCCGGGGGAGGGGCCTAACCGGACCCGCAAGCCCCACCCCCCCGCCCGCAGAGCACCTGTTTGAACTTGGCACAGTAGAACATGGGCCCGATGAAGACGCCGATGGACGGGCAGGCGAGGAGCACCTCCACCATGTTGCACCAGACACGGTCTACCCTGCTGGACGTCAACAAGGGTGCCAGGAAGAAGACGGGCAGGTAGGCGAAGACGGCCGGCACGATGACCAGCAGGACGTTCTTCAGGGCCCGCCTCTTCTGCGGCAGGGCGCTGGAGTGGGCGGGGCCCTGTTGCCCCAGCGACCAGGCCAGACCCACCAGGCAGTAGAGCATGACCGCGAAGAGGACGCACACGAGCACGGACACGGGCATGGCAATTTTTTGTAACCCCTTAAAGACTGTGAAAACCGCGAGTGGAAGGGAAGTGAGAACAACGACAGACATCTTCCCATATGTCACATTTAGCTAAAGCTTCAACAAACTGCATGTCCAAATATGGGCCTGGCCAAATATAGGCGTGACCACCAGGGCCCTTTCTTGCTATAAGCGGAGTGGGCTGTTGCATAGGCCCCCCCAAAGACACGAGGGCCCCCCCAAGCTTCCATTTCAGCCTTTTATTGTATTATTATCAAATATTATTCAAAATTATTTCTTTTGTCTCATTCATGCGTTAATGCACGTATGGAAGATGTAAAATGCAAAAGGGGACATAATTGACGTTTCACTCAATGTCGGATCCCACTGCGTCACGTGTGTGTGAACCGTAAACATCCTCACCTGTCGTCATGACGAAGATGAGCGTGACGGTCCAGACAGCGGCCGAGATCGCGATCTTGTACCCCCACTTGCGGGCCCTCAGGTACACCAGGGGCCGGGCCACGGCCGCATAGCGCTCCAAGCACATGACGGCCAGCAGCATGGGGCAGCCCGTCATCAACAGGTTGTACGCCCCCTCCTCCACGGCCTTTGTCCACCGCGGGTTCACAGAAGTGACATTTTCTACGGAGCGTGAAGGTGGAGGTTTAGCAAGTAAGTAAGTGACTGATGAATGGACTGCATTTGTACAGCGCACTTTTAATAAGTGGCCACGCAAAGCACATTACAAAACCGTCTGACATTCACCCATTTATGCACACATTCACACACCTATGGTGGGGTCAACCGATGCAAGGCGACAGCCAATTGGTCTGGGGCCGTCAGGGTGAGGTCTCTTGCTATAAGGGGACACCTCGACAATCGGCTAGGAGGAGCCGGGGATCAAACAACTAGCGACCCTCTGGTAACCAACCAACCTGCTCTGCCTCCTGAGCCAGATGCCAGATGCCGCCCCTAACTAGATACTTTATTCATCCCCGTTGGGGTAATTCAGGTCTCCAGTTGCTCACGAAGTCAACGTACAACAGCACAATTGACAACCAACAAAATGGACGAACAGTAAAAAGTCAACCGAATAGATACACAAAAGTCGATTAAAAGTGAGCAATATGGCACGCATTTAAAATAGCATATAAAAAAGAGCTTGAGGTAGATATAAATAAATATTAGCAAATGCACAATGCACATTGTCCAGTGTGTGTGGGGATGGTATGGGGGGGGGGGAGAGAGAGAGAGAGAGAGAGAGTCACGATAGGCGTTTTGTGTTTGTGTGCGCGTGTACGCGTGTACGCATGCATGTGTGCTTACCGTTTATCAGCGTGTCGTTCTTCTGCGCCACGTAAAAAACGCGAATGGCGATGCCCACGGGCGCCACAACGATGTGGAGGAGCTGCATCACCAGAAGGTTCACACCTACAACCTGTAGCACCATGCACACGCATGGAGGTAGATTTGTGTCTTTATTATGCAATCAAAAATAATAGGTTTGAGAGCAAAACTTTCCACACTGCAATCAAAAAATAGATCTGAGAGCAAAACTATCGACACTGCAATCAAAAAAAAAATTATTGCAAGATAAATTAATGTGATAAAAGAAATATTAATGGGAATCCAAAAGTTTTGTTTGCAAACCCAAAAGTTTTGTTTACAAATCCAAAAGTTTTCTATGCGAATCCAAAAGTTTTGTTTGCAAAACAAAAAGCTTTGTTTGCGTATCCTAAAGTTTTGCTTGCGAATCCAAAAGCTTTGCTTGCTGTTGAGCTGAACATCTCGATTAATTCCATTTAGTGAAATTAAAGTCTCCCAATTCGTCCTCAGGGAACCCCAGTAACATACAGCATCAACCAACATGAGCACAACTTGTAAATGATGACCATCGGTTAACTGTTATTTAAAGTGCCATTCTGGATCAGGCAAGGCTGCAGACGTCAGGGATCATAAACACACTTATTGTTTGTCATACGTCCTTGCACTTAAAAATAGTACTAGCTCTCTTTGTTGTGTACGGGGAGTGGGTTAAACTAGCGACTAAGTGCTTGTCACTTGTTTCTATGAACATTCTTTCTGTACCGACAGCGGTATTGTTGGAGCCATTTAGGCATATTGTTGTTTCTCTTTCTTCTGACAAATGTACTTATTGTAATTAATTTTGGATAAAAGCGGCTAAACACAGTGGACATGTGGTGAATCCATGATAAAGTGAACGCTCACTAGCTGTAGAAATGTTCGGATACCAATTTTTCCTTCCCCATAGCGATTCAGATTCCTTAACTTGAGTATCGGCCAACAACAGATATATACCGATACAGCATCTAGCATTGCACTACTGTAACTATTTATAGCAGTTGTTCTTATTGAAGGGTTCTCTTACGATGACAGCAAATGGGTTCACTAACTGTCGAACGTAGCATAAGACCACATGTTTTTGTGATGTTCTTTGCCTGTGTAGTAAATTAGCTATTCATTGGATGGTATCGGATCGGCGGATAGACTAGGGTACCCAATACCCCATTTTAGGCAGTATCTGAGGTATTTCCGATACTGGTATCGGTATCGGAACAAGTCTAGCTGATTGGGACCCACCTTAGCGGGAGACAGATTTTTGCTCTCCTTAATGAAGAGCCAAGCTAACGGCAGGTTAGCCGCTAGTCCCACGAACAGCATCAGGACCTGAATGGAGGTCCAAAGTTTGTCGTAGATGAGGCCATTACAGTTTGCTACCATCTCACTAGGAGACTGGTGCCGAAGTGGACTGGAACCTGCCGAGGAAGAACAGAAGCAGCTGGAATGGACTGTAATCAAGTCGGGCGTATCTTTACTGATCTGAAGCTGGGTCCTGTCGAGCTCATCTGGTGGCTTCGCTTGTGGTCACATGATCACTGCCAGGGTCACGGGTTCGATTCCAACTAAGGCCAATGTATTCTCTGTATTGTAAGATGTGTTGGATGACGGGGTCAGTCCAAAGGCATGTATGTCATAAATAATAATAATTTTAAAGTAGACTATTTTCAGTTTAAATACTCTTCCTCATCTTTGTCTCGGTCATCTCTTTGATCTCAGTTTAATGACTTCTGCTTTGTAATCCGAATAGGGAAATCCAAACCCACTCAGCCCCATTGTGTCGTCTCCTAACTTCTTCACATGCACCTCCGGTCTCCTCACATCCACCTCTCTGTTTCTGTCTTCTCCTCCCCCCATCCATCCGTCACTCTTTCTCTCATATCCACCTGTTTTCATATCCAATTTGTTTCTCCTTTCATCACATGTACCTTCCTCTGTCTCACGTCCAACTCTCTCTCTCTCTCCATGTCCTCACATTCACCTCCCTTTATTTCTTACATCAGATTGTCTCTGTCCTCCTCTCCTCAAATCCGCCTGCCTCTATCCCAACACTCTCTCCATCTCCTCCTCACATCCACCCTCCACTCCACATCCAACTCTCTCGTCCATCACCTCACATCCCCCTTCCTCTGTCTCCCCTCCAGCTCTCAGACGCGTCTCTCTCCAGTTTCTTACTGTCTGCCATCCTTGTCGTCTCCGGGGGTCTTGGGTCTCGTGTTGCTGTGTCGTTCTGCTCTGTTCTCCTGTCACAGCTGTGCTGCTGGTTGAGATCCTGCAGGAGGAGAGACACTGCCCCCCCCTCCCCTCCCCCCCCGCCCCCTCTTTCCATACGTAGCAGCATCGTCTTTCTTGGAAAAACACAAATACACATCAATCCCCCTGTACGCAATTGATCGGAAACAAATGAGCAGGTGTGTTGTACACATGTCCTCGGACACAAATTGCAGTCCGAGGTGTTTCCTGGCGCCAGGTGGTTTCATTACGAACGTGGGATATCTGTTGTTTACTTACGTTGTGGTATAGGCTGCCAAATGACACTTTGTGTGTATTGTGGCGACTCCTACGGGTTCACGCAGGGGATCCTGGGAATCCGTGTTGCCTGATTAACAAAAGGCCTTTGTCGTTCATTGCAATTGTTTGGATAAGTGGGGTTAATGGGTTGAGGTAGTAAATTGGTTGTGTGTTGTTGAGTGTATCGTTGCCAGCACCGTCACCGAGAAGGACATGTTGGTTCGTTCTTCCGCTATTTGCCGTGTATGATGTTGGACATGAATAAAGGTTCTGCTGTCGTGCGGTGTATGGGACGCAGAACTACGGTTTACTGAAGGTTGACTCTGTGTGCTTCTTGGCCGCCGTTACAGCATAAGTATATAGCCTTACCCATGGCCTGCCTCCTCAGAATTACATTTTTTCGAAATTTATCTCAAACCACTCGGGCCGTTTTTTCTTTTTTTGCGTGGCCCTCATAAGAGCTCATATCTCTCATACAGAAACATCAAGATTAAAGAGTTTTGCACTATGCCCGGTCGTCTGTAGCATTAAATCCCATATGCTGAATGAGGCAGTGGCAGAGTTGTGTGTGGCCCTCAGCTGAGGTGAACATGACGGACGGCCATGTTTGATTGATCTAAACAGGTGCGATGGTGTGACTGTGGTTTGTCGGCAGTGTATACGAATGAATTCATGATTGATGCCGTCTTATGGAAACACCTACTCATGACTGTTAGTCAAATCGAAACGGCCTGTTTTCCATGATATCATCCCTCATCCTTAATGCCCCGAAAAAAAATCAGAAGTATCCTCCGCCATTGAGCTTAATAAACAGGACTTTATTTTTCCGGAGACATTTTTTATTTATTATATTTTTTACAATTGATATTTGACAACAGAAGAGTTTTGTCTTCAGTCAACAACTTTTGTTAAAAACACAAATAAACATCTTTAGACTCTTCTATCGTTCCAAACTGTCCTAATGTTCACAATGATAAATGTTTGAGTTAATCTTCAAAAACACAAAGCACAAAGATTATTGCAATGGTAGATCATTTGTGAAAAACCAAGTACAGTTTAATTGATTAATATAAGTATCAAAAGTAAAGGTAACTC
>NC_082385.1:3682679-3685179 GCF_031168955.1 Gadus macrocephalus | reverse complement strand
GCACTCCTGCGTGTCATTAAGTGGGATCTGCGCCGGCAGAAATAGCCTTGAGAAGAGCGAGGTAATTGGCTTTAATAATCCGATGAGGGCCACACTTTTAATGTCCTTGTTAATCTCTTCGTTTCATCGTAATCCGATCAATTCAGACCACGCGTTAAAGAGTAGAACGGACGCCCATAGAACTTGGTGTAGATCTCGCTTCTAGAGTTATCGTTCATTAAATTCTTCCTCAAAGCATAATTCTGTATAATTCTGTTGGTTCTTTTGGTTTCACTGTCTGATTTAAGTTCAAAGTTTGTAATTTTGAGGTTGGCCAACGTGGTATCCGGTTGTTTTTCGTCGTTGTTATAAGTTGAGTGAAGGGCCCTGTTTAGTAGTCCCTAGTTAGTTCAGTTTGAGCGGGAACAGACACTGATCGGAAAGACATTGTCCCCCGAGCTCTCGAAGGTTAGCCCTTAAAAACAGTGTTTCATCGTCCCCGGTTACACCCACAGAGATCACCACGGCAGCGGCTTCATCAACGCTGTGGATGACGTTCCTGGCGGCCGGCCAGGTTAAGCGGCTCTCAGAGTAACTGATACCACTCAGCGCTTTATACCCGGATTAGCGGCTAACATTTAGCAAGTCGCTTTCCCCAGGTGAAGAGGTGCCTGTCATGTGGCAGGGTGTTAAGATCAGGTTAAGGTGAGGGTGAGGCACGCCTGCTGCTGCTAAGGAGTCATAATTTCCGCTAACAAATCTGTGTTGTGTTGTGAATAGCATTAGCGTCGCGCGGCAATCTCTCCTTATTGTCCATTGTTACCTCTAAGGTAATGGGAGGAAATACTCGAATACCCACTGGAAGTGTGTGTGTGTTTGTGCATTTGTGTGTGTGTGTGTGTGTGTTTGGTACATGTTTGCGTGTGTGTGTGTGTGTGAGAGTGTGAGTGTGTGTGCGTGTGCAAGTTTGTGTCTGCGTGTGCATGTTCGTGTATAGACACGAACATGCACACACACATATAGATGTGTGTGTGTGTGTGTGTGTGTGTGTGCATGTTCATGTGTGAATGTGTGTGTCTGTGCATGGGCATGTGTGTGTGTGAGCGCATTTGTGTGTATGTGTGTGTGTGTGTGTGTCAAACTAGGTACCTTAAATTTCCATTTTGATACAGCAATCGACGTCCTGTCAGTGTCAAACACTGAGGTTCAATATGAAACAGTCTGTAGCCCCAAGGCTGTACGGTCGTCATGAGTATTTCAACTTCTTATTTAAGTCTGGGTTGTCAATACTAGAAATTGGATCAATTCCCTTACAGGAACCCTCACATCAGCAGGAACAGTTCCTGGACGGATGGGAGATCAATCAGCTCCCCGGGGGTGGGGTGGGGTGGGGGGGGGGGGGGTCACATGGGCTCAACCAATAGGAGTCCTGTGTATAATATACCCTGCAAACACACATAACACACGCACACATATGCACACACACATACACAAATGCACATGACACATAGTGTTGTACACGCACATCACATAGACACACACACACACACACACAACATGCACACACACACACTCACACACAAACAAAGTGTGCACACATGCTCAAGCATGCATGCATTCTCACAAACACATATTGTTTGTGAGCGTCCTTCAAAGGAAAAACATCTGATTTACAGCATTTCTTTGTGTGTGTGTGTGTGTGTGTGTGTGTGTGTGTGTGTGTGTGTGTGTGTGTGTGTGTGTGTGTGTGTGTGTGTGTGTGTGTGTGTGTGTGTTTGTGTGCGCGTCTTTGATTACGGTCTAAAAAGCTTATTTCCTTTCTGTCGGTCATGCAACGTGTCACCATGAAACACACAGCAACTGTGTGTTTATTCCATAAACCTTTAAGAAGATTGACGTTATTCGGCCTTAGAAACTCCGTTTATAGCATGAGCATGCACTGTGTTCACGTGTGTGTGTGTGTGTGTGTGTGTGTGTGTGTGTGTGTGTGTGTGTGTGTGTTTGTGTGGGTCTGTGTGTGTGCGTGATTTTTGACACGTGAGGCCGCTACTTGGTAATCTGTATTTATGCATGTGCAGATCTCCTGGTTCAGTGGTTGAGAGAGAGACAGACAGACACCGAGAGAGACAGAGACAGTCATAGGGAGAGAGAGTCATAGGGGGGGAGAGAGAGAGAGAGAGAGAGAGAGAGAGAGAGAGAGAGAGAGAGAGAGAGAGAGAGAGAGAGAGAGAGAGAGAGAGACAGAGAGAGAGAGAGAGAGAGAGAGAGAGAGACAGAGAGAGAGATGCTCCAGTGAGTTCTGATTCACAGCTGGGGTAGTTCTGTACAGTTGAACACAGGACATAATGAACCATCAAACCTGACCACACACATATATACACACACAAACATGCACACACACACTCACACAACCACAAACACACACACAAACCCTAATTACTGCTTCATTGCCCATTGGCCCACTTGACCACACAGATGTAAATATTTCTGATTTAAAAAAGCAATTATGAACCATTATACA
>NC_082385.1:3669635-3674635 GCF_031168955.1 Gadus macrocephalus | reverse complement strand
TGAACCTGATCGGCGTTGCCGTGGTGATGCTGGCCATCTCAACCTGGGGGGTCCCCCTCTTCCACCTCACAGAGTTCCCCGCCTGGGCGCTGGCCAGGAACACCACCATGCAGAGCTTATAACTCCAGGAGAGAGAGAGAGAGAGGGAGAGGGAGGGAGGGAGAGAGAGAGAGAGAGACAGGAGTTGGATGAAAAATGAGCACATACAACGTAGATCTGCTGCTATAGACGAGCCCAAGGAATGCAAACATACACAAATACACTTTAGACTGAGTTGTTTTGCATAACTAGCGTTTCGAGTTCGCCAAAAAGCCAAACTGATGGTTTTTATTTTTGTACTCTTTAAAATCGTCTGAAAGACGCCTAAGATCAGATTCAGCCACTAGGGGGTGCTATAAAGTGGATTTATTTTCTATGGCGTTGTGCCTGTTTCGAGATTCGACAATCATGCTGCCAATTCTGAAATTTTAAACACTGTTTGAAGAATGACGTTACACTGACAGACCTTAACCTTAAAACCAGTGTGCCTGAGATGGAATAAAGTTTAAAGACGATTGCACCATGGTCGATGCTGCTCTGAACAGATGCATGTGTGGACAGTAATGATCACTCATTTGTAAAGGACTGTGACTTGCTTTCCTCAGTGCAAGTTGTAGAGGAGTCGAAGATAGTATACTAAACAGTATAAGTTAAGATCCCGCACAGGCTATAGTTTTCGGGGCATTTGTCACTTTGAAAGACTCCATCATCCCTCCTGCCTTTATGTTACAGGCTCAATAGTGTTTTTTTGTATATTGTTTTGTTCATTGTAAAACAGAATCTGCTTTGAGAAGGTTCCAGTTAATCACCCTCCCCCCTTCCTCCCCGCAATACAGCCAGCCTATCCAGAGTATCTGGACTGAGAGACCAATTGTTTAATTACTGATGATTAATCACGGCAGTGGTCGCCGTGGCGACTGGCAGTGAAAGGGGGGAGGGGGGGTGTTTATGATCTATGATACGTTCTATTTTTACACAAATTCATCATGTAAATGTGTGCCTTTTTTTTGTACTACATTAAGATAGGTAGACACTATATAAATAGAGCAGGATTTATTTCCAGTTATTTATTTCAGTTTCACACACTAGTTTTCATACTTCGACGGTGAATCCACACCTGGTGTACATACAAGATGACTTGTAATATATGAATAACGTGCCTTCTTCTCCTGTGATCAGAATCAAATGTGATATTCATCTGAATGTTTCAATGACTTTTGTGTTTGAAATATATCCAGTACATCGATAGAACAGGGATAGGATTATAATAAATGAAATTAAAACGGATTACAATGAACTCTGTGTTTGTGTTTATTTGGTACCTCAAACACACTAGAATAATTTGTTTTTTAGAAATAAAATATGGTATTCATTGACAGATCATAAGTAGGTATTAATGGGTGAATTGTATCAGTAGCCATCATGCTAGATTTTATTTACGGAGACGAAGAGAGTAAGAGAATCAATCAAATGAAACAATTACAAAATACGGGCGGTCCATTCTCAGACCAGGTCATGAAACATTTATCCTCAAACACTGAAGTAATCTTCTCATACATCATTCATTCGTTTGAATCTCTGCTCAAAAAAATTAATAATAAAGAGTCCTGGAGAATTAAAGACGTTGTATCCAGTGTTCATTGCCTCCCAGTGGCTAGGACTTCTGTTTCGGACCTTCTGCCGGCGTGAAACCCTCCGTTTGCATCTTATCCTTGTACTTCAGAAAGTCCCTTCTTTTGGCAAAGTATTTCACCTGTAGAAAGATGGGAAACATTAGAACAACATACCTGAAAAAAGGCATATGAATGGAGTAAGCAAATGTCTTTCAAATGAGAAGCAGCAAATTAAAATCTGATTCCAGAAGTTTCATCAAATTAGAGGAAGAAGAGATGTAGCCTAGTCTCGTGAGACTTGTGATCTCGCGGGGTTACAAGGCCATCACAGGTGCGCCAAACTGCCAACAGGTGACTCCATCGATCAGCCTTAATACTTTCACCCATACCCGGGGAAAATGGTTTAACCAAAGAAGGAAGGAACCAATCGGTAAAAGTGGTCGGTTGTCCAGTGGTCGGTTTGAATGATAACCGACGTAAAACACATAGACAGATGACATCTGTTCAAAACGACTGGATGTGGGTCTATTTATTGATTTATGAACAGAAAACAATTCCTTACCCATTGAGCTGGACAGCTGGCTTCGAACTGCTTCTGGAAGTTCTCGCAGGGACCAGTCTGGTCCTTGTGGTCGTCCAGACACTTCCAGAGATCATCTCTGGCACCCCAGCACGCCTTCCTCTCGGCCGAGTTGGGAGCGGTCATCGCCTCCACGGGGGTCCTAACTTCTACTGGGATGACTGGGTTACCTTCTCTCTTCAGTGACCCCACATGGACCGAGTCACCGATAGGCCAATCTACACACGTAAGTCTCACCAGCAACCAAGATATGATAGGTTGATGGGCGATCAACAGATGTAATCCTGGCCAAAACAGACACACACTACATCAACATAACTCCAGTTACATGTTAACCTGAAGGACGCGCCTGTCGTCGCTGTTTGCTGACGTCACGAGTGGCTTCGCTGCATGTTTACTAAAGCGCCACTAGAGGGCGCAGTTTGTCTACATTCTATAGGATTTGAGACATCATGTAGATCTTAGATTCTCAAATTCATCATTGCTTTGATAAAATCTCATACATTATTTGAGTAATTACATGGGTGGTATACTATGTATATTTTTTTAGAAGGCTCTGTGATTGATGATTCAAACAATTCAGTTTGAAATGACTGCAATCGTGTGTGTGTGTGTGTGTGTGAGCGTGTGTGTGTGTTTCTGCATTAATTCTGCTTTCCTTTTCGTATTATTTAAATTCTATGCTTCTCTCTTTCTTCCTCCATCTCTCTCTGCTGGTGAAGGGGGTGGGGGGGGGGCAGGAGGCCCCTAGATTGGTTACCATGACACTCAGAAACAATTAATCTAAACCCCGGGAAAATTTGGCAAAACAAGGATTCTGAAGAGAAGTGTGTGTGTGTGTGTGTGTGTGTGTGTGTGTGTGTGTGTGTGTGTGTGTGGGGTGGGGAGATGAACGGAGTAGAAGTGATCCGTCTCACTGCTTTGGGAACTCAAATATGCTTTTGTTAAATGACCTTATAAACCACTCCTATAGCGTGCACACACACACACACACACACACACACACACACACACACACACACACACACACACACACACACACACACACACACACACACACACACACACACACACACAAGAAAAAACTGACCACGTTCAACAGGTTGTAGATTGTTAACTAGAATTTTAGTTAACAGATTAGCAAAGATGGTAGTTTACAGGTAAAGTTGAATTGCAGTTAACACATTAAATGAGATGGTAAGCAGTTGATTTAAAATGAGTTTAGGTCGGTCATTTCAAGAAGCTGAGTTAACAACATTCTGTAGAAAAGGAGGGATATCATAAAAACACACACACATCGAGACAGAGGGACTCACAGACAGACCGACACACAGACAGACACACAGTGGTACACAGACAGCGAGAAACACTGACACAGTAACAGAGAGACAGATACACAGACAGACAGACAGACACACGTACAGTGACAGACAGACACACACACAGACACAGTGACATACAGACAGACACAGTGACACACAGACAAACCGACAGACAGACGCACAGTGACAGACAGACAGACAGACAGACAGACCGATAGACAGACAGACGTACAGTGACAGAGGGACAGACACAGTGACATACAGACAGACAGACACACACACAGACAGTGGACAGACAGACAGACAGACAGACAGACAGACAGACAGACACACAGACACAGTGACATACAGACAGACACAGTGACACACAGACAAACCGACAGACAGACGCACAGTGACAGACAGACAGACAGACAGACAGACCGATAGACAGACAGACGTACAGTGACAGAGGGACAGACACAGTGACATACAGACAGACAGACACACACACAGACAGTGGACAGACAGACAGACAGACAGACAGACAGACAGACAGACAGACAGACAGACAGACAGACAGACAGACAGACAGGGGGCCCATCTGCAGTAACCAGGCCATATAGGACGGACCCATGGAGAAGGACACGGGTAATCATCAGACATTATGTTGTTCATACCGGAATATATTCATACCAAAATTAGTCATTTCTTTACAGTTGACCTAGAACCTGGCTGTTGCCTAGTAACCCATAACCTCAAGCTGAGGCCTATTAGCCCCTAACTAGCAGGGGGGCAGGGACTTATTCAGATTTGAATAAGTTCCAGAGTCAAACCAACCCACAGGCCATTTCAAGATGGTTTGGCTATAAAATGAAGACTCAAAATAAACTTTGAACTCTGATCTCAATGCGAAGGAGAGTAAAGAAAATTATTATTTTATCAGGCAAATGTAGTGGCAGTTGGATAGAATGTAACTCAACCACAACTGTTATGTTTCTCCAGCCCCCCCCCCCCCCCCCAACCCCCAACCCCTCTCAAACTGACTCCCACACTTTCGCTTCCAACAGTTTTTTAATTCCCCATCGGTCCTCCATCTTGTTCGGTGTATTCTCCTAAAGCATTTCAATGTGTACATATATTGCTGGCGTATGATTGGCCAACGAGGTAAACAGAAACAAAACCCTCCGTTATTTCTCTGTAGGCTCATTAACCTCGCTCCATTTTCTGTTTGATAATGTAGTTATATAACTAAAAACCCTGTAGCCTGGAGGAAGGAACGCACACGCACGCACGCACGCACGCACGCACGCACACACACACACACACACACACACACACACACACACACACACACACACACACACACACACACACACACACACACACACACACACACACACACACACACACACACACACACACACACACTACAGTAGAATCAAGAAACATCTCATTCATGTGTTG
>NC_082385.1:3659635-3664635 GCF_031168955.1 Gadus macrocephalus | reverse complement strand
AGGCATTTCGTCGTCAATATTCTACATTTACGCCCTGGTCTGTCTTTAGTTTCTATAATATTTGAGAGGTTATAAATTTTTCTGTAATACACACAACAAGTACACACATATACACACAAGCATACACACAGATGCACAACAAACAACAAAATGCACCAAAAACTTTCTCAGCCACATGTAACACACACACACACACACACACACACACACACACACACACACACACACACACACACACACACACACACACACACACACACACACACACTTGAACTCTGTGCTGGTAAAAAACAAATTTAAATCTTCATGGAGAGAGAAACAAATCTTGTTAAGGAAAGATTTTCTAAAGCCGTCTTGACTCACAGTTTTTAAGCTGCAGGGCAAAATGTCTTATCCTGAAGAAATGAATCTCCCTTCAGCCATATATATCCTTATTGTATTATGTCCAAGTGAAGACGGTTGTGGACTGAAACTAAAACAAGATTGGTGTAGCTTGGTGTTAATATATATATATATATATATATATATATATATATATACGTATATATCATAAATAGAGCAACAGCTGTGTTCTACTAAATAATGAATCTCCACTTCCACCTCTGATATCATGTCTATATACTCTCTGTCTGTCTCTCTGTCTGTCCGTCTCCCTCTCTCTCTCCCTCTCCCCAGTACCTCTGTCCCCCAGTGTCTCTTGTCTCTCTCTCTTCCTCCCCCTCCTTTTCCCTTCTATCTCTGCCATCTCTGCACCCCTCCCCTCCCTCTCACCCCCCCCTCTCTCTCTAAATACCCCTCTTCCTCTCCCTCTCACCCCCCCCCCCCTCCTTCTAAATGCCCCCTTCCTCTCCCTCTCATCCCCACCTCCTCTCCCTCTCATCCCCGCTCTCTCCTTTCATCTCTCTCCCTCCAAACATGTGTTTTTTTCAGTTGCCGTCTTTGTCTGAATGTAATTCCTTGGAGTCACTGTGAGTTGGGGGGGGGGGGTGGGGGGGGGGGGAGGGGGGGTTATGGGCAGGATTTGAGGCGGGGGGGGGCTGGTTCCGACCACAGCGGTCTCGAAGCAGGCAGTGTCTCTGGGCCGTGGCACGGATTGCGATTGGATTAAGCCGTTTGTGTTTCGTTATTAACGCCATTAGGATGATGAGGAGGAGGAGGACGACGATGATGGCGAGGATTGCTATTCTGTTGCTGTTCTACCAACACCAGTAACGAGGGAAGTTGTTACAGGAGTTTAAAAGAAGGCAGTTAAGTGTAAGTTGAGAGGGAAGAGAAGAGAAAAGGGACCATTTTTTTGGCAGAGGAGAAGAGAGTAGCTCAGTGTTTATATAAACAGGTTATGATGAAAAGATGATAAAGAAAGTATGAGAGGAGAGATAGCATCGGCCAGGGACATGCTGGGGAGGCAGGAAGGATGAAACCAAGTAGGTTTGCTCTCCCTCTCTCTCACCCGCTCACTCTCTCTCTGTCTCTCTCTCTCTATCTCCATGTCTCTATCTTGCTCTCTCTCTATATTGCTCTCCCCTGTCTTTCTCTCTGTCTTGCGCTGTCTGTCGCTCTCTCTCTCTCTCTCTTGCTCTCTCTCTCGCTCATGCGCTCTCTCTCTCGCTCCTCTCTCTCGCTCTCTCTCTCTCTCTCTCTCGCTCATGTGCTCTCTCTCGCTCTCTCTCTCTCGCTCATGCGCTCTCTCTGTAGCTCTCGCTCTGTCTCATTCTCTTACTCTCACTCTCTCCTCTCCTCCCGAAAGGATGAAGTCTGAAGTTACCGTGGCGACAATAGCCGTCTGTCTGTGTCTTTGCCACAAGCACAACAGGAAGCGTTGTGTTTGAATGGGCTGGCACTAGAAGCTCAGGACCCGAGAGAGAGAGAGAGAGAGAGGGGAGGGAACAAGAGAGAGAGAGAGGAGAGAGAGAGAGAGAGAGAGAGAGAGAGAGAGAGACGTTCAATTTGGCTCCCTGGCCAAGATGTGATGTGGAGCGAAACCCTGCTCACCTTGGGAAGAGACTTCTGCGCAAACCAATGAAAGCTAGTGGGTCAAACCAAGTGGCAGTCTATCAAAAGTGTTGGTTCTGCTTTGAGGTCCTGGATGACATGCACAAGCTGTAGTTGTGAGGGCCTTGGGCAGTCGAGTCGGTCTGAACTTCCCCTCTGCTAGTGGGCTGCCTTGGGCTTTGAGTTACATGGAATGGAACTGAACATCTAATTCACTTTCCCCCCATTCAGCTGCTCTGGGGCTTACAGACGGGGATTGTGATAAATCCAAATAATGTTGCCTGAGACTGTGTCACTAGCCTCGCTTTTGTATGGAACCGGAAAGGGAAGAAAGAAAAGGTTAGTTTTAACATGCGGACAGTAGCTGCAGGACGTGCCTTGCTCAACGGCATAATGTTAACAATGTTTTTCTGTCAAACTCATTCCGTATCGTAGATGAAGAGGAATATACTAGACGTAGAGGAAGTAACAATTTCTAGCAATTGTTAAGGCCGATTTAGGGTCGTTTTAGACGCAGAGACGTAAGCACGTAATTTACACAAGGGACTTGTTTTAGACAAGTTTTGATTTACGGTTCCTTTAAGGTTCCTTAAGGATTGCTTGTGTTGCAAGGGGACTTCTCCGCCAGAACAGTAGGGGGAGCAACGAACGAATCTGTGGGCGTGGAAGTGGAAATCGCTGGCTTGTTTATATTTATGCACTTCCAGTATTTTCGACGAGAGTAGCAGTAGCTAAGTTTAGGTTAGCGGTCTTTTTCCACACTCTGAACGATGTTAAGGTTGCTGTAAAACCGGAAATGTGAGACTCCTGAAAGGATGTGGTTAGCTGGCCAATCACAGTCTTTGCGAGCTGCGTAGGGCCGTAGTGTTTAGTCGCATAGTCAGGAATTTTGGGCGACGCACTTAAGCACGTAAGGGGGGATATTTTACCGCGCAAGGGGGGGTTATGTATCTTACGTGCTTACGCGTTACGTCTAAAACAGAGCATATATCGGCCTTTAGTGCTGGCACTTTGTTCTATGAACAACCTTACTCGACAGCGATATACTGTTTCTCTTTCTTCTGACAAATGTACTTATTGCAAGTCGCCGTGGAAAAAGGGTCTGCCAAACGCCCTAAAGGTAAATGTAAAGCGGAAGTCGAACGACCCAGAGGGGGCTTCGGTGGTCTTATAAGATGAAGCAGTCGAGGATCTTGAAGATCTTCACAAAGACACAAGGATGGGAGGGTCTATACACTGAGTGGGAGCCACACAGCAGCAGAGGCAGGCGATCTGGGGATGAAGGGGGTGGGCGGGCTCCTCTTTAGTGCCAGGCGAGCAGACATCTCGCAATAAAAACCTCCACCTTTTAGAGCAGCTTTGTATGTTTTTTTGGTGGGGCGATGTAAATCTCTTCCTCTCTCCGACGAGCTGAATGGGGTTTGTCAGGGGAGCCACCGCCGGTGTCATGTGACCCGCTCCTCTGGAGACGAATGGGTTTCGCCAAGGCAAATTAAATGACACCACTTATTGTGCAGTGGTGGGGGGGGGGGGGGCGGTTGGGGGACGAGGAGGAGGGAGAGGGGGGGTTACAATGGGAACCAGTCGCTCTCCTCTCACCAGGGAAAAGTTCATCGGAGCTGAAACTGTGACTAATAGAACCTTGGAGAAAGGGAAGTTAATTGATTGTACCAGGACCAGCTGATTGACGTGTGTGTGTGTGTGTGTGTGTGTGTGTGTGTGTGTGTGTGTGTGTGTGTGTGTGTGTGTGTGTGTGTGTGTGTGTGTGTGTGTGTGTGTGTGTGTGTGTGTGTGTGTGTGTGTGAAATTGACTACAAAACCCCAAATATCTGTTGAGGGAGAAGTGTTTGGATGCAGAGGGTGAAGTGGTTGAACTAAAATACCCGCAAACACTCAACAATCAACGTTACAAAGACCGTGTTTCTGCACTCCCAGTCCGTTTCAGGGAAGTGTTATTTGAGTGTTTGTGTGTGAGTGTCTACTTCCTGTTGGAATAAGCCTCTTGCATATTTACACGTATATGCACACTATATACTTTGTGTATGTGTGTGTGTGTGTTTCATTCAGATAGAGAGAAACTAGAGCCTGACCCTTCCTTGAAAGGGGGGGGGTGGGGGGTGATGGCTTGGTTTCCATGGCGACAGAGAGATTCTGAGTAGGAAGCTGGGAGGAAGTCAGGGAGTTCCACGCGCCTTTAGAAACTCTTGCGTTGTCATGACGCCGTGGGTTCCACTGTTGTCACGGTTACCGGAGGCTTCTCCCTGCATGCTGATGATCGGGGCGTTCTTCACCTGACCAAAACAATGCTGCCCTAACTCACGCTCACACGACCCTTCAGTGACGACGCCCTCATTGTGTTTGTTTGTGTGTTTGTCCTCCTGTGGGTCGTTGTGTATTCCATGTGTTTGGAATGTCCGGTCAGAACAGCATTAGTTAGTGTAGTTGATTACAACACACACCCCGCACACGCACACGCACACGCACACACACGCACACGCACACGCACACCCCCCCCCCTATTGGCACCTTATTGAAATAATGTTGTTCAATAAGAATTACAGCCTGGGATGCCTCAACGATGTGACCCAGGAATAGGAGTTTTGTTGGAGACCTGTCCCTTCCCTGTCTTTCCTGCTCTATCTTTCCCCTGTCGATTCATTCATACTTCCATTCAGTTGTCTGAATGCAACAACTGCGATTATTTCCGTAATTCCGAGTATTTTAGAAGGGCTGTAACACTTTGTCTGCTGCACCCCCCTCCCCCCCCCCCTCTAACCCGGGCTGTCTGCAGCACCGAGCTCCAGCACACACACACATGCACGCGCGCACGTGTGCGCTTGGGCCCCCCCCCCCCTGCCTGGGGCCCTAAAAGCGTCTAAACGCCAGCGGGGGTCTTCAGTATGTGGTACATCCCGGACCTTTTTATTTCAGTCTATTTCCGCACGAAAACCGGTTTTCCTGAACATCTCTGTGGAGTCAACTCAACTGACAATCAACCCATGGTGGTT
>NC_082385.1:3639106-3659535 GCF_031168955.1 Gadus macrocephalus | reverse complement strand
ATATTGCAATGACCACGGAAGAGGCAGTGAATGAAGTATTGATTAGACAGCGATTTATTAGAAACCTAATAAACCGTTGGAACACGCAAGACCGGTAACCATAGCAACGCGGTAAACAAACCTTGCGAAGCCCAATCCAGGTCTTACTGAAGGCATTTAATGGTCAAAATATTATCAATAAATGTTTGAATATATTCAAATATTAATATTAATAAACAAACAAACTTCGAATATGATTTTTGGGCAAAAGTCAAAGCCCTAGTGGAAGGGAGTAGCAGGAGTGGTTATGTAGAGCCTTCAGATTGGACGGTTTGACTTACATAGTTACCGTCATGTTTTGTATATTTTTTTTTTACCATTATTGTTTTATAGTGACAAACATTAACACATTTCTCCTACAGGGGATTGATAAAGTTCTATCTATTGAACAGAAAGAAACACTTGGTCATACTTTACACACTTTACAACAGCATTGGCCTACTGAATGCCACCAATATATTTTAAGCATTGGACTGAATGCCACATAAATACAAAATTATGTTTTGGCACGTTTGCAACGTTTAAAAGTTCAGGGAAAAGTATGCCTCTGCTGGTGTTACTTAAGCCAAAAAGCTTTTGATGCAGTGATGTTTCTGAATATTATTCAGATGATGATAGTATATTTTTACTATCATACATTAGTCACCATGTCTGTGGAAACATTTGTATGCAGTCACACGTTAATATACCCCCCCCCCCCCTCCCCCACGGCCGCAGCTGATAAAATCTCACTCTGAACTCAGTTCCAAACTTGACAGCCCTGATAGATAGGACCTACTTAGGTAAGAGCTACTAAGATCAGTCCTACTTAGGTAAGAGCTACTAAGATCAGTCCTACTTAGAGACCTAAGTAGATCAGACTTCCCAAGATCAGGATTTCATCATATAAAGTGTGAGACAACAGACTGTCCAGAATCTCCTCTTGTTCCTGCATGTACTGTATTTTAAGGTGATATAAGATGTGATAATATATTAACAAAGGCACAGTTCTACATAGATATAGCCTTTCATCATTTAAAGTCGGTTCCTTGTTCATGCATGCACTATATTTGAATATGATAAGGAATGATAAGGTACATTCTTAGTGGGTGGGTGGTCCTACCCTGTCCTCGTTGACACACTTGTCGCGCAGCCATTGGTTGAGGATCTCGTCCTTGAAGGCCCCCCGGCTGCCCACCACGCTCTGCTGGATGTTGGCGATGGTGGCGGCGTCCTTCACAATCTCTATCATACCTGGGGGCGAGAGACACCAGAGGACATGGAGAGAGAGAGAGAGAGGGAGGGAGGGAGAGAGGGAGGGAGAGGACACAGAGGGGTCATGGAGGGAGGGAGAGAGAGAGAGAGAGAGAGAGAGAGAGAGAGAGAGAGAGAGAGAGAGAGAGAGAGAGAGAGAGAGAGAGAGAGAGAGAGAGAGAGAGAGAGAGAGAGAGAGAGAGAGAGAGAGAGAGAGAGAGAGAGAGAGAGACAGGGAGGGACATGGAGAGAGAGACAGGGAGGGAGAGAGAGAGAGGGAGGGAGGGAGGGATGAGGGAGAGAGTCACCCAGGGGATATGGAGAGAGAGAGAAAGGGAGGGAGAGAGACAAAGAGGGGACATGGAGAGAAAGGGAGAGAGGGAGGGATGGGGGCGAGAGACACTCAGGGGACATGGAGAGAGAGAGAGAGAGAGAGAGAGAGAGAGAGAGAGACACACAGAGGGGACATGGAGGGAGAGGGAGGGATGAGGGCGAGAGACGGAGGGGGTATGGAGAGACAGGGAGGGGGAAGGGAGGAGTGTGAGGAGGGAGAGCGACACACAGAGGGGGAGTGAGGGAGCGACAGAGGGAGAAAGAGGGTGAGGGGGGAGATGGACAGAAGAGCGAGGGAGATGTAAAGGGAGGAGGATAGAGTAGGGAGATGTTTATAAAGGTTTACTGCATGTTCCATTTCGTGCATGCAAATCAGAAGCAGCATGTAAACAGACGAGGCCATTGTCCTCATACGTCTAGCGTGACTACATCGGCACGCATTAATCGACCTTTAGGGAAGTGTGTGTGTGTACACGGCAATCTGTATATTCAGGACGGCGTGTGCTTGCATGTTTGTTTCCTATATCCATTTGTAATGTTTATAACTCCAATTCACCGTGGGACCAATGAACTGCCATTCTATTGCATAATATTGAAGTGTAGATAGTCTTCTAACACTGCCGTTGCCCCTGGAGACCTAGTGTTGCCCGGGGAGACGCACTGACCTATCCGGTTGCCCGTGGAGATGCAGCCATAGGGCAGCAGGTACAGGTCCAGGGACTCCGTCTCCCAGATGGACTCCATGATCAGCAGGATCTGACCGGGCGACAGGTGAGAGTGAGTGACCGACGTCACACAGGTGACACTGCCTGCTTTAGGGAGGAAGTTCTCTGAGCTGGACCCGAGGGGGGCGGGGCCAGACGCCAGAGGGGCGGGGCCGGACCCCGGAGGGGCGGAGTCAGGCTGGACCCTAGAGGGGTGGGGCTGAACCCCAGAGGGGGGGGGCCAGACCCAGAGGGTCAGAGCCGGGGGGGGGGGGGGGGGCAGACCCCAGAGGGGCGGAGTCAGGCTGGACCCCCAGAGGAGCGGCGCCGGACCCTAGAGGGGCGGGGCCAGACCCAGAGGGGCGGGGCCAGACCCAGAGGGTCAGAGCCGGATGGGCCCTGATGGCCGTGGCTGGACCCCAGAGGGGCGGGGCCGGACCCCAGAGGGGCGGAGTCACGCTGGACCCTAGAGGGGCGGGGCCGGAGCCCGGATGGGCGTGTCTGGACCCCAGCGGGGCGGGGCCGGACCCGAGTGGGCCTCACCTGCAGGATGAGCATGTCCTGGCGCAGGTCGTCCCCGTCCTTGAAGATGATGCCGATGGGGTCGGAGGAGAGGCTGCTGGGGTCCGCCCGCTTGAACTGCAGCCACAGAGGCCTCTTCTTGGAGGCCATGACCTTACACTGCTCTATCTGCACCCACACACACACACACACACACACAGGGGTGGACAGTGGCACACACACACACGTACACACACACAGGGGCATGCACACATGCACGCACACAGGCGCACACAAAAACACAAGCAAACAACCACAGGCACATACACACACACACACACACACACACACACACACCCAGAGTGTCAGAATCAAACACACAGACACAAACACACACACACCCACAGGGGCACAAACACATACAGACACACGTATGCAAACACACAGTCACAGACGCACACACACCCAGTCGCACACACACACTTGCACGCAAACATACAAGCACCACAGAAACATGCAAACAATATCAACACATATAGATAGACACATGTGAGTGAAACGCACACACCCACACACACACACATTTGTGCATAAAAAAAACAAGGAAACAAAGACATAGACACAACAAAGACACTGAAACCACAGACCCATTGGTTTTTTACATCCATAGCTCTGTGTATCATAGTGTTACAAATATAACTTATCACTAGAGGATTCTGCTGACACACATCCAAATGCTATCGCCTTCCAACAATGCTTTGCTAAATCCGTAACACTCACTTCCTGGATCCATTAGCTGTTTGACAAATGGATTTGTAAAAATGGAGGAAATAATTACGTCACTTGCTGGCCTTTCCATGACGCCGGAACAAATTAATGAGGATTAATTTGGTTTATTGAATTGGATCTGCGAGGAAGTTCCCTGGGTTCCCTGGGATTTATATGGTAGTAGCTGAACACTAATGCCAGTGCATATCAAATCAATTGCATTATTTGTCATGGTGCTCTTAATTAAATAATACATTAGTTGTTGTGTGTGGGTGTGTGTGAGTTTGTGTGTGCGTGCGAGTGTGTGTGTTTGTGTGTGTGTGTTTGTGTGTGTATGTGCATATGCGTCTGTGTGTGTGTGTGTGTGTGTCTGTGCGTGTCCGTTTGTGTGTGTGTGTCTATGCGTGTGTGTTTCTGAGTGTCTGTGCGCGCACGCGCATGTGTGTGTGTGTGCGTGGGCGCATGCGAGTGTGCCTGTGGGTGTGTCTTACCATTAAGGTTCCCGCTCTTAGACCAGGATCGTAAGGGACTCTGAAGGTCTGAGGAAGACCAGACGACTGCAGAGCCTCCAGTGTCTGACGCAGCTGAAACACCACTAACACACACACACGTACGTACGCACACGCACACACACACGCACACACACACAAAGTAAGACAAGAAGATAGACATGGAAAATATAAATTACTGAGACAGACAGATGAAGAAAGAAAGACTGACATTCAGACATGTAGTTGGAGATAGACAAACAGTTGGAGACAGACAGGTGGAGGGAGACAGAGAGACACACACACAGACAGAAAGACTGACTGACAGACTTACAGTTTGAGACAGACAGATAGACAGAAACCAGACAGACCGACGTCAGACAAACAGAAACCAGACAGACAGATACCAGGGAGGCAGGCAGAAAGAGAGACAGAAACCAGACAAACAGAAAGACAGAAACCAGACACAAGACAGACGCTAGACAGACAGACAGACAGACAGACAGACAGTGGGGGTGGACCCACTCACCTTGTGAGGACACGTCGTACTTGTCTGCCAGCATGGCCTTCATCTCCCGCGTGACTTTCTGCAGCGCCTCCGTCACCTCCACCTGCACACGGGGGAACGGGGGAGGGGGCGTGGTCATGTGATCACACTGTCACTCACTCACACATTCGGTGGGCTTTTTCAGATTGTTTGTTTTTAGATTAGAGCTGTCAGTTAAACGCGTTATTAACGGTGTTAACGCAAACCAATTTTAACGGCGTTAAAAAAATTATCTCGCGATTAACGCAAATATTTTATTTACAAAAAAAAAAAAAACATTTTTTTTTTTTTTTTTTCTTTGGCTCAAAACAAAGAAGCAGTAGCCTGACTGCTATGTTCAAATGACATTTGTTCAAAGCAGTCGTTTAATTGCACTATAGGCTCTTTTTTTGTATCGTCCTGTTTTGATCAGTATATGCCAATGTTGTTATCAATAAAAAATCATTTGCACAAGACAAGCCGATGCACTTCACCATGTTGATAAGAGAATTAAAATGAGAAGAATTATGGGACAAAAAAATCAAGGGATATTTAGCATAGAAAAAGAATTTGCGATTAATCGCGATTAATCGTGAGTTAACTATGACATTAATGCGATTAATCACGATTAAATATTTTAATCGCTTGACAGCTCTAGTTTAGATGTATTGACGGTTTCAGGGGGGTTTGTCTGTTCTAGACGGTTAGATGTGATCTCTAAGTACGTCCTCAGAAACCAGCCAAACATGGGTTGCCTCTGTTGGAGTGGTTGTTGTTGTGTATGTTGTTGTTTTGATGGTGTTGTTGTTGTTATGGATGCTGTTGAGGTGGTAGTGGTGGTGTTTGTTTTGATTTTGTTGTTGTTTTTGTTATGGTTGCTGTCGTGGTAGTGGTGGTGCTGGTTGTGGTTGTTTTGATGTTGTTGTCATGGTTGTTGTTGTTGTTGTTTTTGTGGTTGTTGTTGTTTTTGTTGTTGTGGTTGTTGTTGTCATCGTGGTTGTGGCTGTGGTCGTGGTTGTTGTTGTGGTTGTTTTTCTCATTGTTGTTGTGTTTGTTGTGGTTGTCATTGTGGTTGTTGTGGATGCTGTTTTGTTTGTGGTGGTTGTTGTTGTGGTTGTTGTCGTGGTGGTCGGGGGCCTTGTTGACCTGCTTGTGGAAGTCGGTCAGCATGGCGTCCCCACAGCCCCGGAGGTAGGCCTCCAGCAACACGGCGTAGCGCTGCTGGTAGTGCAGCGACTGGACGATCTCGCTGCGCAGGAACCAGAACAGGAAGTGACCGATGCGCTTGCTCTGCAGGAACATCAGAGGCAGATAAAAAAAAACGCTGAGTCACGCTGGGAGGAGGAACGGACAGACAATGAGGGGAGATTAACAGGGATGCATGAGTCAGGCGTTAGACTACGGGACTTCAAAGTATGAAGCGCTTTAGTTCTGGAAGGAGAGGTGGACGTATTGGATTGATATTTGAATAAACTCAATTCTAAATGTATTCATATATCGTTATATCATGTTGTTGTATCGCATTCAGGAAATAATTATCGTCTAATTTCTTTTATTAATTTCAGCAATGGAGAAAATAAGAAACCTGTGAACACGACGGAGAGAAAGACATGCTGATCAGTGATCAGTACATTATCATGTTCCTATTGGTAGAGAGAGACATGCTGATCAGTGATCGGTACATTATCATGTTCCTATTGGTAGAGAGAGACATGCTGATCAGTGATTGGTACATTATCATGTTCCTATTGGTAGTGTGAGTGTTGGGCGCAGAGCTTACTCTCAGGGCTCTCTTCAGCAGGAACCTGACCAGGGCGCTGTCGTGGTAGGGCTCAAACTTCACAGCCTGGAGGAGACACACACATGCACACATACACACAAACACGCACACAGAGCCACACACGCACACACACACACACACACACACACACACACACAGAAACAAAATGTAAATCATGGAAGATGAATGCCAGTAGATTATACACAATAATCTATACTCTTCCATGTCTTGAATTTACATGGCATGCCAAGAGCTCCATTGTCTCGTCAAACAGACATGCTGTTTAAAACCGATAGCCGAAATTAGCAGGGGGGACAGGACAGGCTAGCACTGGTAGAGTGTGTGTTCAGAATCTACCTGTAGTCATCCTTAGGCATGACACCTAACCCATGCTTGCTCTTTAATGACCGATAACTTAGCATATATTCACCATGAGCCACTTTGGATAAAAGCATGTGACACTGCAAAATGTTGTACATCATGTGAATAAGGTTCAAACGATAAATAACCCATGCATGGTGAAGACGATTTCATTGTGCAAGCACTTTGTTCCTCTCCCCTCGTTCGGCATCACATGACCTGCGCAACTCAGCGAGGTGGTCAGGTGCTTGTGGGCGGAGCTACAGTTCAGGGAAGGGAGGGAGATTCAAACAGAGGGCGGGGCAGTGGGGAACATGGAAGTACTCAAGTGAAGGCAGGGTTTTTTTGCCCTGGTGGTTTGTCGTCCATGAAGACAGGCAACCAGTGTTGACTTGACCTCCTCAGTTTTTAACGGAGAGTGTGTGTTGTAGGCTGTGGCATTCTGCCTTTAGAGTTTATCAATAGTGTCTCTTTGAGAAAGATACCCACAACATCCTTCTGATGTGGTTCATTTTGAATTAATTCAAGGACTCATCCAGTTTTGGTTGGGTTTCTTCATGTCTTTTGGAGTTCAAGTTCTATTTTTGTGTTTTAATGAGGCTTTATTTTTTGACTGTTTGTTGTGGACTTTGGAATTCATTAAGACATGGACTGATCTTGACCTACTTGGTTATTCTTTTTATATTAAGCTGACAAGAACTAGAATATATTAAGATGACTTTTAAAAACTTGTGAAAGATGGACGTAGCAATAGTGAATATTGAGGACGCACTGCTTGTATTGAACTAGAGGGAGTCACTTTGACCGAGAGCAACTACTAACTAAACAACTTAATCGAAAGGAAGTACAACTACTCTGAGGGAAATCCATCACTCGTAGGATGTCAGGATCAACCGTTTGGTTGATCCAGTGGGCTTAACCAACCGTTTGGCCGACCCAGTGGGCTTAACCAACCGGTAGGCCAACCCAGTGGGCTGAACCAACCGGCAGGCTGACCCAGTTGGCTGAACCAACTATCACTCATCTGGGTGGACACTCCCACTTGTGATGTCACTAGAGGATCGATTTTGACATGGCTTGTAATTGTGGGTCAAAGTCACACCTGGTGGAGGAAGAGAAAGAGAAAGAGAGAGAGAGAGAGAGAGAGAGAGAGAGAGAGAGAGAGAGAGAGAGAGAGAGAGAGAGTCAGTCAGTCAGTCAGTCAGTCAGTCAGTCAGTCACCTGTACGAGCTGCAGGAGGTACCGGAGCACGTCGTCGCCCCCCAGGGTCTCCAGCTTGCGGACGGCCATGGAGCGGACCTGGGCGTCCGAGTAGTTACAGTCCAGCATCTGGAGGGCCAGACCTACGTCCAGACCACTGGACGGACACACACACACACACAGGGGACGCACACACACACACACACACACACAGGGGACGCACACACACACACACACACACACACACACAGGGGACACACACACACACACAGAGGACGCACACATACACACAAACAGGGGATGAACGCAGACAGGGGACGCAACCACATACAGAACCATGGGGGGGACGCACAAACACAGGGGATGCATGCACACACACACACACACACACACACACACACACACACACACACACACACAGGGTACGCACCCCCACAGAAGGCAAAGACAGTATTGGTGGTGGGATCATGTTGCATGACGGGTGTGTGTGTGTGTCTGCCTGTGTGTCCGTGTTGTGTGTCTGCCTGTGTGTCCGTGTTGCGTGTGTGTGTGTGTGTGTGTGTGTGTGTGTGTGTGTGTGTGTGTGTGTGTGTGTGTCTGCCTGTGTGTGTGTGTGTGTCTGCCTGTGTGTGTGTCTGACCTGCTGTCCCAGGCGCTGCTGCGCTCCAGCATGGCGTGGGCCGCCTGCACGTCCTCCTGTCGGCCCCAGCGCACCGAGGCCAGCAGCTTGGGGTAGGCCCTGAACACACACACACACACACACACACACACACACAGACAGCCAGGGGGTAGGCTAACGTTAGCATAGCGATCAGCAGCAAGGACATATGCTATCGTTAATGTAAGAATCCACAGTAATGAGGTATGCTTAACACTAGCATAAGGAGGAACAAGAAGGACATATGCAAACATTAGCATAAGGATCAACAACAATGACATATGCTAAGCGATCAGGACATATACCAAGACTAGCATAAGGTTAAGCCAGTATTTATCCTAACATTAGGCTAAGAAGAAACAGGAAGGACAAAGGCTAACATTAGCCCAACGATAAAAAATGAGGAAATATGCTAACGTTAGCCTAAAGATAAACAATGACTATACATGCCATCGTTAGCCTAAAGATAAACAATGAGGACATATGCTAACGTTAGCCTAAAGATTATCAATGAATAAACATGCTAACATTAGCCTAAAGAAAAAAAAAGAGGACGGATGCTAACGTTAGCCGAAAGATAAACAACGAGGACACATGCTAACAATAGCCTCAAGAAAAAAAACGAGGACGGATGCTAACGTTAGCCCGAAGATAAACAACGAGGAAACATGCTCACAATAGCCTAAAGATAAACAACGAGGACGGATGCTAACGTTAGCACGGGGACCGAGCGTACCGGGGGTGGCGCATGCACTCGTGGCGGAAGTGCCACAGCAGCTCCTTGTCCTCGGGGCTCAGCGGGTGCAGGGGGTCCTTGGCCAGGATGGCCTCAAACTGCTTCCTCAGGTGGTTGGGCATCTCCCTCTGGCCCCGCTCGCCCCCCGGCTCCCCGCCGTCCTCTCCCCCCGAGTCCCCACATCCACCACTACTGGCTCCACCGCCAACACTGGCTCCTCCACCGCCAACACTGGCTCCTCCACCAGCGCCCCCGGAGTCCCTGCTCTTGGGCAGCACCACGGGGTAGCAGTACTTGTCCAGGGACACGGCGACGGCCATGGAGGAGGTCTTGTCCGGGTTGGTGGCCGAGGTGAGCTTGTCGGCGTTGACGCTGCTGCTGCTCTCCTCGCCCTTCTCGGGGATCTTCCACATGTGCAGCACGAACTCGCCCTGCCGCAGCAGCGAGCGGTGGTCCACCAGCAGCAGGTTGACGTAGTACTGCAGCCGCGTCTTGCTCTTGCCTGGATGGATGGTGCAGTGGTGATACATTTTTTGTTATTTTTTTGTTCCTGATTGGTGGGGTCCCCCAAAGCCCCCGCCGTCTACCTGTCCTTGTCCAGGGTCTACCTCGACATGTGTCGATGGGGGAGGATTGTGTAGGGGGCTATAGGGGGTAGAGGTACAAGAGCTGACCTCTATCTACCCTTCATCATGGTTCTGAATCCACTGTGAGTCATTTTGGATTGGAGCGCCTGAGGTTAAATGCCAGTCAATAGTGAAGGGTGTATTTTTCGTACAAAATAAAAATGCATGGGGGCAGGTAAGGATTCAAAGAAAAGATGGATGAGAACACGTGGAATGTGGATCCGGGAGTACTTCTGGACCTTGTCAAGGGTCTCACCTTCAGCAGTGCTTCCTGCTCCAGGACTGTCCTGGTAGCTGGAGCCCTTAGAGGTTGTGGGCGGAGCTGTCTTCCCACAGGAAACCTGCGTCAGCCAATAGAATCCAAAGGTCAACCAATAGAAGCCAAGGTCAACTTCGAGAATGTCGGCGTAACACCATATTGAGCCGAAAGTAGGAATATCTTCTGAACAATCGTGTGTGATTGTGTTGAGAGCTGACTGCATTTACTCCTTTCCATAATACCACGGTTTCTGGTTACATCCATTGACCATAACTCTTTAAAATAGTATGCTATGTCTGTTATCGCATCCAATGTGATGGACGGAAACATGCCTCCAACTGGTAAATGTGTAAAGTTACTGAGTAACTTTAGACCCGACCTGTAGGTTAAGGCGCGCTCCCTTGGGCAAGTCTCTGATCTTGATGTCAAACTCCAGCCAGGTGTTCCACAGAACCTCCTCCATGAAGGGCTTGGAGGTCGTCCTCTCCTGCCAGACCCAAAGCAAACGACGAATCAATCAACCGGGTAAAACATACTAGTCTAGCACGACCTATATACTGTAAGACAGGCATTAACACTGTCAGGGTTCAGGGTTCGATTCCCAATGGGGCCACCCGTTTTATGTAAAAGGTTTCGATAAAAAAATAAAATAAAAAAATGGCATATAATCAGCATAATCAACGGACAAAGGATATTGAATATAGCTTAATGAAATAGTATTTTGAATGAGGAACAATGGATGTGCATCCAGGGCTAAGGTACACCTAGCTTACCTGAGCTAGGAGCTGCTGGCCGTGGAAGATGCTGGCCTCTATGTAGACCGTCAGGTCGGGGTTCCGGGGCAGCAGGGGGATGTCAATGCCCAGGACCTTCACCCTGAACTTCCTGTTGCAGTCCCACATGGAGATGGTGAACACCCTCTCGTGGTCCTTCTCATCGATGGTGAGCTGCTCATGGGTCCCTGGGTAAGGACATGGGTAGCAGTTGAAGGTCGACTTTATTGCGATCTCACAAATCATCACAAATCAAATTTCACATTGAAGTTACACCAAAGAGTCTACTTTAAAACGCTCTTCAACTATCTACTTTGCAATGCTACACACTACAACGCTCTACCTTACAACACTACACAAAAAAACGCTATACTTTAAAACCCTCAATTTTACAATGCTCTACTTTACAAAGCTCTTCTTTACAACACTCTACTTTATAACTGTCTATTTTATGACTGTCTGTTTTACAGTGCTCTACTTTACAACGGTCTACTCTAACGCTGTAAAGTAGAGTGTTTTACAACACTCTACTTTACAGCGCTCTACTTTACAGCCCTCTACTTTACAAGGCTCTTCTTTACAACAATCTACTTTACAGCACTATATTTTACAACGCTCTACTTTAAAACACTACTTTACAACGCTCTACTTTAAAACACTACTTTACAACTCTCTACTTTACAGCACTACTTTACAACTCTCTACCTAACAACGCTCTAATTTACAACTCGATTTTACAAGGCTCTACTTTACAACCCTCTAGTTTACACCTGTCTTCTTTACAACAGTCTACTTTACAATACTCTACTTTACAACGCTCTACTTTACAACACACTACTTAACAAGGCTCTACTTTACAACCCTCTAGTTTACAACCGTTTCCTCGGGGCCTCCCGGGATTACCTGCCACTCCGGTGCAGTCATCCACCTGGGCCCAGTCCTCCTTCTGTACCTGGTCCAGGTCAGTGTCTGGGAGTTTCTCCAGAACCAGGTGGATCTCCTCCCCATTCTTCAGACACCGTCGAATCCAGCTGAAGTCCTGCAGGGGTCGGTCCCCGTACAAGTACTCCTCCCTGTACAGAACCAAGACTGGTAAGATAAGTGTTCCTCCCTGACAGAACCCAGAGTGGTTACAGAACCCAGAGTGGCAGAGAACCCAGAGTGGTTACAGAACCCAGAGTGGTACAGAACCCAGAGTGGCAGAGAACCCAGAGTGGTTACAGAACCCAGAGTGGTACAGAACTCAGAGTGGTTAGAGAACCCAGAGTGGTTAAGGAACCCAGAGTGGTACAGAACTCAGAGTGGTTAGAGAACCCAGAGTGGTTAAGGAACCCAGAGTGGTACAGAACCCAGAGTGGTTACAGAACCCAGAGTGGTTAGAGAACTCAGAGTGGTAACAGAACCCAGAGTGGTTATAGAACCCAGAGTGGTTATAGAACCCAGAGTGGTTAGAGAACCCAGAGTGGTTAGAGAACCCAGAGTGGTTATAGAACCCAGAGTGGTTATAGAACCCAGAGTGGTTAGACAACTCAGAGTGGTACAGAACCCAGAGTGGTACAGAACCCAGAGTGGTTATAGAACCCACAGTCGTTACAGAACCAAGAGTAATTATTCAATTCCTCCTCCCTTTACAGAACCCAATGATAACCCAGTGAAAACTACTAATGCCAATAATATTTACTTATTTTATTACCATATACTAACTGTTTTTAATAAAGTGAGTGTGAGGTTAAAAGCCGTCTCACTGTATGAGAGTCAAAACATTGCCGTGACAGACAGAGGTAAGCGGTGGTAAACTATTCAAATGTCTCTTCCAGGAAGCATGATCAAGAGAGATAAGTGTGGGAACATAGTTACAAGACAAACACGATCCGAATAGACTGAATGTTTCCTTTCTCAATGTGGACTGCCCTGCCTGACTTATCAAAGATGGCAGCAATAGGTTGGTATGAGAAGGGCTTATTACAGATTCTTTCAAATAAAACCTAAGAAAACACAGTGGTTTGTTCCTTCTGTGCATCGTCCATGTAGTTTGTTTAAACATTAAGAAACTGTAGCTCACCCAGCTTCAACCCGCTTAACGTACCTGCCGCACACTCGTAGAACGAAATCCGACTCGCACACATCGTCAGGGATCCCCACTAAAGCCCTCTTATTGGCTGTCTTGGCAAAGACGCTGGCCAATACCTGAGCAGGATTGGGAATGAGAAGATGATTGACATGTTAGCGCTAGCCTAGGATGAACCATTGGATTTGAATTACATTTTATTACGCTTGTATACCCTTCACTTTAGATGCTTTTACATGCCAACGACTGCATTGCTATAGCAACACTGGGGCAATCATACACAGTCACTGCAGTTTCAGTTCCCTTTTATACTGGACTTAAGGACTCCTTGACGACAACAACAACCATTTCCCCGTTTGCTTTCACGTTGGCCCATGGCAACGCCAACGGCAGAGCCAACCCTGCATTTCATAATGGGTGGATTTCCCAGAGCCAGGCAGCATGCCTTATAGTAATGGTGGGTTCCATTCCCCATTCACCTGTTCAGGTGTGCTGTCGATGGACACCTTGATGGTCTGGCTGGTGGTGAAGATGTGGATGACAACCAGGAGGTGTCCGTTCATCACCTGTCACATGAGATTATAGTTAGAGATATAGTTAGAATGCTCTCAGTCACCACTAACTAGCAAGTGCTATCAGCATTGCTGTAGTATAAATAATAGCAGTAAATACAATTGGATTTGTACAAAAATGTGTCTTTTAGTTTTCTTGCAAATCTGTGTCAAAATATGTAGACAGCTTCGTTGCTCTGATTGGCTGTAGGTCTATACAATTGCATCAAGAGATTTCCAAAGGGCGGAATTAACTCCACCCCTCTCCACCCCTTAGAAATCGGGAAGAAAAATCTCCTCCTAGCATGAGTGTCGAGGTGTCCTTGAGCAAGAAGACAGCTAACCCAAACTGCTCCGAACGAGCTGACTGTCGCCTTGGGTGGTTGACACCGCCGTCGGTGGGTGGACGTGTGTACGAACCGTTGTGTGTTGCTTGGATAAAAGTGTCTGCTAAACGCCCTAAATGTCAAATGGAGATCGGAAATCAGAAATGGAAATCAGAACTGGAAATCGGAAATGAATATCGGAAATGAACTGCAGATCGTCCAGACGAATACGCATCTGTGAATCCCTCCATCACGACGCCAGGCCTCTTGAGTCTAGTATCCCCCCCCGCCCTGACCTTGCTCAGCAGGTGGTCCCGGAGGGGCCGGTCCGTCAACCAAGGGTCCACAGCGTACAGGCGGGGGTCGCGCTCCTGCAGTTCGTTGCGCCGCGGCGTGAGCAGCTTGCGCCGTGTGAACTCCAGCTCGTCGTCGTGGACGTTGCTGACGTCCGTCACGTCGTAGCCAATCAGCTGGTTGAGGAACCGCTGGTAGCGGAGGGCCTCGTCTTGCTGGGGGGGCCGGAAGACCAGCGAGATCCGGCCCACGTCCTTCTTCAGCGCTGGGGGGGGGGAGCACACATAATTAGAGAGAATTTGAATTAAAGTCAAAGTCTAAGTTAAAGTCTGCTTTATTAACAGTGTCTTCACATGTAACAAACATACAAAGGAATCTAAACAACGTTTCGCACTATCCCACGGTGAAAGGGATAAAGTGCACAGGCACAACAGATAAACCTCAATAGATAGCATATGGAACAGACGATATTATTTCATTGGATCATAACAACAGCAGACTGTTAGAAACGTCACCTAAAATGACACAAGTCACAAAACTATTACTTTGTAATAAAGAGTGTGACTAAAGCCATAGGAGAAAAAAACAAAACAAAGGCAACAAATAAATAGAAGCGCTAAGCTAAGCTATCTTATCTTGGTGCTAGCTTAGCTTGATGCTAGCTTAGCTCGATGCTAGCTAAGCTCGATGCTAGCCCCCTGCCCCCTACCTCTCCAGTAGCGGATGCAGTCCAGCGTCTGGAAGACCTGGTGCTTGTCGTAGATCTCGCACAGCGTGCCCTTCTTCATGTACAGCAGGATGCAATGGTCTGGGGAGAATTTGTGGTAGAAATCTGGGCTGAAGTTGGAGGCCACGGCACGGAGCCACACCTGGGCTTTCACCTGGGGGGGGGGGGGGGGACACGGGGCAGGGAGGGCGATGAGTGGGGGCCATCTTTAGAGGAACGGTGATGGAGTGGAACACGAGATTTACATTTACATCAAGGTTGTTTAGTAGACGCTTTTATCCAAAGCGACTTGGCATAAGTGTGTTTGTCAGAAGAAAGAATCTACAATATATCGCTGTCGGTACAGTAAGGATGTTCTTGGACGTAAAACATACAATAAGTTTGTACATTAAATGCAAGGACGTACATTCGTACAACCTTGTATTTATGCTGTGATCTAATAACATGAACCACTTTCTGAGCTAAACTTATCTGCTGATTTTTTTTGTTGTTGTATGTATTTGATTTAATAAGGGCCTAGCTAACTATCCATAACCGCCATAATATGTTCTGTCCATTGTGTGTCTCAGATAGCTTACTGGTATCTCTATATAGCCATTGATCATTCATATTTGATGGATTGATTGTCTAAAAAACTATGGAAACATCCCAAAAGGAGAGAACCAAATCCATTGATCATCAGTTCTACTAATTATCATCCATACATCCATCTTCTATCAATAGCAGCAATCAATCCATGATTAATCCAGAGGAATTAACTCAATCCATCGATCCATCAATTGTATATCAATAGCAGCATCAATCCGTTATTATCCAGATGAACAAACACATCAGATCATCGATTGATCTTCAGTTCAACTAATAATCCATCGATCCATCAGTCCTCTATCAATAGCGTTATCAATCTATTTTTTTTCGAATTAATCTAGATTAATTAGCTATTTAGCTCCGTTGGGCTCACCTGCTCCACGGTCCAGTTCCCGGCCACCTCCAGCAGAGTGGTGTGCGGGCTGAGGCCGTTCTTAGACGTGGTGGGCAGGATGAACTCGATGGTGATCTGGTCCATGGCGCTGAGGGAGGCTGAGGTGATGCCCTTCCTCCTCCTCCTCGTCCTGCTCAGAGCGCCGCAGTCTTCCTCACCACTCGCGGCACAGATCGTGTGTGGGTCCATGGCCTTTGGAATGTCAACATGTGCACGATTAATATCCAGTATAACCGCATTTGAATCTGGATTTGACTAAATTTAACTTCTAACTTTTATGAGGTAGTGGCATCGCATATGGTTGATGTCATTCAATGCTGAACTTGAGGAATTAGTTTGAGGGGGATCAAGAAAACTTAATTTTATATTTCGTACACACAGACACACACACACAATCGGGGAAGCGAAGCTGAGAAGCAGGAAGAGACATCGGCTACAGACAACACCTCTGTTTCATTAGTCTCACAAAACCCTGTTTCTCACACACCCATGGGCTGAAATTAATGTAAAGCCCCATTCATTTTCAGAACAATTGGGTCAAAACTGTGTGTACGTGTGTCTGCGTGTGTGTGTCTCTGTGTGTGTTTGTGCGCGCGTGTGTGTCGTATGATCGCATATAACGGTCCTGTGATAATGACATAGTGTCATAAGTGTGTGTGCGCGTGTGTGTCTGTGTGCGTAAAACTTTAGCCAACTCACCGCTGAGCAGAGACATCGATGGCACCAGAACCCGGACGATGGGGTTAAACTGAACCATTTAGGATAAATCCTTAGAGAAACAGCACTTTTGAAGTGCAGTTCACCCAGCGGTTAGTTCACTCTCCAGAGTAACAACTTGTTGCCGTCGCACCCCGGGCTGCAGTCCCGACCGCCCCCTCCGTCGTGGTTCCTCTTGGCCGTCATGTTTGTAGTTCTTCATTCCGACCTCCCCAATGGACCTCCCCCGTTGTGGTTCCTCTCTGTCTCCTTGGTTGTAATTGTCATGTTTGTAGTTCTCATACGGATGTGCAAAATGTACGCGAATCTAAACAACAGGAAAAGTTTTGATGAAGCAATAATATCAGCAAGTGCTAAATAAAAACGTACCCCCTTCAGTATGTATCTGTAGGTTTTGGGTAGTTTATGGATTATAAGGCTACAACATTTAAAATATGTAGATTGTCCTACTATGCATGCGTTTGAGAAACTATTTAATTAGAGCTCGTTTTAAATCTATTTTACGAGGGACTTTATCCGTGAGATGATCAGATAGCCAAACATTTGACATTTTCTAGTTTTATTCTTTTGTTGTACTGCAAAATGTCGCCCCAAGGGGGTGCTATTGCCTATAGGCCTATTGCTACCCAAAACACCTATTTGTATGTTCTTGAGAGTTGTAATTATACATTTATATGTATACAATTATAATAACTTGACCAGTCCATGGATTAAAATAAGATGATAAAAATGTTATTGATAATAAGGGGTATTTTTTCAAGGGGAATGTAAAATATCAGCTTGTCGTTTTTCTGTCACCTGTAGGCATCCTATTAATAGGAGTGTATCTTTTGAACCAGATAACAGTATCCCCATGGCTCCCAGCGCTAATATCCATGTCCTTCTCCCTTCCTTAACGCCCTCTACTCTCCCACCCCCCCCCCTTCTCCCCCTCACCCCCATCCTCCCATCATATCCGCCTCCCCCCCATCTCACCTCCTCATTCCCATCCCAACGTCCCCAGGAATAAGCGACAGAGCATCGGTGTGACTAAAGAATAATCCGGAAGATACTGTTGTGGCTTTCATTGAGAAACCCGTACGGTTGTATGTACAGTAATGGTGAAGGCAGGGCAGGATTATGGATTATGGAGATGATCTCTGCCTGGTCCTTGGCCCTGAAGCGATGTATGGGTCCTAATGGAAACCATTTAAATGCGTTCGTGTTGTGGCTTATCTGTGCTTCTGAGGGGCGTAGTGGAAAGGGGAGTGGAGCCTGAATTAAGCAGCCTCTATTTGTGTGTTTATTCATAAAAAACAGTTGGTTTTTAGGAGTAAACCGGGGTAATTGACATCTAAATATTTTTTTAATCTTTCAATGCAGAGAGAGCGTAACCAGATTGGAAAGGAGTGTGTTTGTGTGTGTGTGTGTGTGTGTGTGTGTGTGTGTGTGTGTGTGTGTGTGTGTGTGTGTGTGTGCGCACAACACACACACACACACACACACACACACACACACACACACACACACACACACACACAATAACACATGCCCCATTACACTCACAAACAGACACACACACACACACATGCAAAAACAGTTGTGCGCACATATGCACATGTCGTGTGCACATGTCTTTAATCACATCTATAGAAAGGAGAATGTCAGCATGTGTACGTCGGGATATGTCTACATGATTATGTATCTGAGCGTGATGTGTAGGAGGGTTTCACTGCACACTATTTATGGTTGATATATTTAAGAAGCTGGAGGGATTCATCATTATATACAAGGGAAAGACTGATTCTAAATGAATACCCTTCCAACCCCCCCCCCCCCTCCCCAAGGCAACCTCCTCAGTTAAAAATAGTGTCTTATATACACGCGATATTTCCTATAAATTCATATTAAAGATCATAAAACAAATCGACTATATATCGCTTTAGCCTATATTGACCTAATTGAATATACATTTAAAAAAAATAATATTAAATGCTCTTATTTTTGTGGCTCTAACCCTCCACAAAAGTGAAATTGCCAAAGAAAGTATATGAAATTCTAACGATAACTAATTGCTCAATTAACATGAAACCCTTTGTTTTACAGTTAGGGGTTTAGTAAGGGAGTCAGGTTGTCAGTGCCTTGCTCCAGCAGGGTTGCAGGTGGCAGTGAGAGAGACAGGCCCAGTGAGAAGCCCTTGCTCAAGGGTTCTGGGTTCCTGAGGGTGTGGAGAGTGACCCAGGCCCAGTGAGAGTGCCTTGTTGCGGGGCTGCAGGTGGCTGTGGGTGAGAGAGAGGAACTGAAGCCCAGTGATGGTTACTCGCTGGAGGCTCAAGAGGAACCAGGGAGCCTTGAACTTGACCTCTGAGCAGTTTCCTCAATTACAGCCTGTCACACACACTGTGGATGTGTGTGTGGCCTCTGTAACGGGATACACAGAGTTTGAGGTGTGTGTGTGCGTGCGTGAGTGTGTGTATGTGTGTGTTTCGAGGGGGCGCACTTGAGTGTGTGTGTGTGCTTCTCAGTGTAGTTCAGCCGGGTCACTGTACCACATCAGATAGCCTTATTGACAGCATGTGTGTGTGTGTGTCCGTGTGTGTTTCGGTATGTGTGTCTGTCTATGTGTGTGTTTGCATGTACTTGCATGTATTTATAACCCTTTTTTTACGTGTGCATTTATGTAAGTGAGCTTGCCTTTGGGGGCGTGCGTGCTTGCGTGCGTGCGTGTGTGTTTGTGTGTATGTGCGTGCGTGCGTTCATGCGTTTGTGCCTGTGTGCGCGTTTGTAAACGTACGTGTGTGTTCGTGAAGGTTACCTGACTCTGCTCCTCTTTAAAGGCCGACAATTAACTCTTGAGGAAACATTGACCAATTAGGCCTTGCAGTAGGTACTACGCAAGAAAATAATCGGATACGCCCCTTCCCTAAGAAGACAGCAGATCTCAGACAGAGAAACACCGTACATCTCATGTAGCATAGCTACTGAACATGTAGCATACAGGCAGAGTCGACTGAGCCTGGTTTACACCCAGACCTCAAGCAGTAGCTATTCTACTCCACCCTCAACCCACTCAACAAATG
This sequence comes from Gadus macrocephalus, assembly GCF_031168955.1. Classification (NCBI taxonomy): domain Eukaryota; kingdom Metazoa; phylum Chordata; class Actinopteri; order Gadiformes; family Gadidae; genus Gadus; species Gadus macrocephalus. Next base: position 3,639,827 of record NC_082385.1, on the reverse strand, counting down.
AATTAACCCTCTCTTTCTCTTCTTTCACAACATAATTGATGATAAGCATCTTATCGTAGCTATCTTTGTTGTGAACGGTGAATGGGTTAACCTAGTGATTGTAAGTGCTTGGCACTTGGTTCTTTGAACATCCTTACTGTACCAACAGCGATATATTGCTGTTACTCTTTCTTCTAACAAGTGCTTATTGTAAGTCTCTTTGGATAAAAGCTTATGCTAAATGCCCTAAATATAAATGTAAATGTAAATGATAAGGGATGTTATTTCTTCTGCTCGTATTGATGAGCCGGTCAAACATGTCCGTATAGTCCCAGTGTAACTTTTACAGAAGGAGCTTTTTTCTACTGTAGTCGGATGGATCAGATGATCCTCTCTCCTTTGGCCCAGCAAGATAATGGAACCAAATCCGAACCAGTGACAGTAGTTTGTTCTGCTCTGTGCACCACAGTGATTCACATTGTGAGTCAAGTTAAAACCGGATTCAAATCCGGTCGTATTCATCCAGGATTCCAGGTGGTCCCCATCTGAACGAGGGCATTTGGAATCGGGACGTGTGTGCCGTGTGCGCCTTGTTATAGCCAACGTGTGTGTATCATATGAATGGAGATATTCAAAAGATTTGAGTTCGTCTCGGGGGGGTAATCGGATCCTCACGCGAGCGACGGTATCTTGTCTCACGTTCCTCGAGAGCAGACTGGATGCTCGACTGCCTCGGTGTCCC
>NC_082385.1:3634272-3639006 GCF_031168955.1 Gadus macrocephalus | reverse complement strand
CACACATGCAGATGCACACATACGCACACCACACACTTGTAGATGCACACACACACATACACATGCACACGCACACACATGCAGATGCAGACACTTGTAGACGCGCACACACACAAACACACACACACACACAAACACACTTGTAGACGCATACACACACACACACATGCAGATGCACGCAGACACCCTAACGCCCACACGCAGGCGCACACATACCCACAGAAAGATGCACACATGTAGACACAGACTCACACAGACATGCACACACACACACACACACACACACACACACACACACACACACACACACACATGCAGTTGCACAGACACACAGTTGTCATATGAAGCGATGCTGAACATATGTGTGTCTGGTGTATCTGTGGGGCCACTCGGTGATGATCGTTAAAGTATAACTGTGTCATGGGTTCTGATGACGTGTCTTCCTTCATCTCTTCTTCTCTTCTCACATAGGAACTGCTTTCAGACAGCCAACTTCTACTCAGAGGACAACATGCTGCCTAAAGCCACGTCCGTCCCATCCACACCTGTGATCCTGGCTACAGGTGACACAGACAGACAGACAGACAGACAGACAGACAGACAGACAGACAGACAGACAGACAGACAGACAGACAGACAGACAGACAGACAGAACCACAATCAGACAGACAGACAGACAGACAGACAGAACCACAATCAGACAGACAGACAGAACCACAATCAGACGGACAGACAGAACCACAATCAGAAAGACAGACAGACAGCCAGAACCACGATCAGACAATCAGAAAGAACCGCAATCAGACAAACAGAAAGAAAGAACAATATACAGACAGAGACACACACACACACACACACACACACACACACACACACACACACACACACACACACACACACACACACACACACACACACACACACACACACACACACACTTTGTCAACCACATTTCAAAGTGTTTTTTAGCAAACATTTTTCTGAACTGCTTGTAACTCTCCTGTCCCCGCGTCAGACGGCCACGAGCCAATGACGGTGAAGCAGTTTGTGAAGCACGTGCTGGAGCTCCACACCTCCAACACCTTCCCCCAGGAGTTGAGGTACGCGCCAATCTGGAGAGAATGTAGAATGTAGAACCAATCTAGATCTGTGTGTTCTACGTTGATTCTACTTCATTAGCCTGAACGTAGATGTAGTTAATGTAGATGCAGTTAATGTAAAAGCAATCTCGCTCTGTTCTACGCTGATTCGACTTCATCAACGTGAATGTAGACGTAGTTAATGTAGAAGAGATATCGGTCTGTGTCTTTCTTGGCTTTCTGTTTTCATTGGTGTTATTATTTTGTGGTTGTTAGTTTGAGGCATTATTTATTAATTTATTATTTTCCTTATGTATTCATGTTATTTGGGGAAAAAATAACAGATTTGAGTCAGCTCACTTGGTTTAAAACCTATGGCAATGGGCTAGGCGGTTCATGAGTCATTGACATTGTAATGCAGGGACAACTCATTCTAGCAGTGATTAAAACAAGTTGTTATTTTTGGTTTGTGTTTAATTAGTGTCCTTGAGACTACTTTAGGCACCTTGTGTAACTGAATGTAAAGCAACATGGGTATGTGTAGTCGGCAATAGGTTCCAATAAAGTATATAAATAAATGGCCGAGGCAAATTAATGAATTAATTTAGGTTTACAACCCTTATATGGAACAAAATAACACCAATTATTTGTGACCCCATGGGGACTGTTTCACCCTCAAGGTTGAGCTCTCACAGCTGACTTGAGTGAAACTTCACAATAAAAGTTTCTTTATATCATTCAGCGTGTTGATCAGAACTTTACCCCCTTAACCAAACTGCAATGTTGGGGGTAAGGCGAGGAAGTGAATATCAATAGCCCAGAAACGAAGAAGAGTGCCTGTTTAATGTTTAGTGTACAACCCTATCTTAGTCGTAGCATCAGTAGTGTGTACTAGTTGTCATAGTGTGTATCTCTACCCATCCACGTACCTGCACTGACCCCTCTGTCTGTCTGTCTGTCTGTTCTGTCTGTCTGTGTGTCCTGTCTGCCCACATTAATGTCTATGTCTCTCCATCTGTCTTACATTTCCTCTCCCCCATGTTCACTTCCCTTACCATCCCTGAACCCTTGACCCCTGACCCCACCACCACCACCACCACCACCACCGTCACCACTGTGCCCTTCTGCATCCTCCTGTCGTCTTCCATTAGATTGTCACCCAGGCCTACGAGGTAAGCCCCGCCCCCTCCCCCCCCTCCCCCCTCCCCCCTCCCCCCTCCCCCTCACTACACATGTAGTCTCTGTGTTTCTTTGTCCTATTTTAGTTACTGTGCTAGAAAGAAATCACAATATCATTAATCTGAATTTTGGAAGTTTGACGTCACGATCTGCGATGACAGCCTCAGGACCTGACCTTTTGAATAATAAATAATAATGCCTCAATTTAAGGAATTCAGGGGTTCAAATTCAAACATTATTGTTGTACATCATTTAAAGAACTTATTAGCCCGGATACATTCTTCCACAAGGTAGCTTGCATGCGATAACGTAATAAAAAACATAATGAAATCATCCGTTGTTAAAGTGCACCCATCCCTACCCCAGTGATGAGCCACATGGTGGCGCCACAGTAGCGTCAATCACATCCTCTTACTCTCTCTCGACCTTAAAGGTAGGGTAGGCAATTTATTTTCGAAGCATTTTTTTTTTCATATTCTGTGAAATTCTCTTTAAATCCTCACAACAGTCAAAGACGCAAATGCTCGGACAAAAAAAAAGTATAGAATCAAGTGTCTGTGGCTCTGTCTGATTGCCTTCCCTAGCTTTAAGTCTTTTGGATTGGTTTTATGCTGGTTTCACATTGAATTGTGTGTATGTGCAAAGAACTTGGTTTCATTTGTGTGTGTGTGTGTGTGTGTGTGTGTGTGTGTGTGTGTGTGTGTGTGTGTGTGTGTGTGTGTGTGTGTGTGTGTGTGTGTGTGTGTGTGTGTGTGTGTGTGTGTGTGTTGCAGGAGGTGCAGGCGTGCACAGTGGAGATGGGCATTAGCACTGAGAGCTCCAACCATCCAGACAACCGCAGCAAGAACCGCTACATCAACATACTGGCCTGTAAGAGCAGCTTAACATGAATCAATGTGTCAAAACCACCACTATAGTACAGTAGTCCGCTACATCAACATACTGGCCTGTTAGAGCAGAGTTTAAAATGCATGGCCTATAAGAGCACTTTTACAGTAAAGCATAGCCTGTAGGAACAATATGTATCACTACTTATAATCCACAATACTAATACTGATGTGATCCAGGTATTTTCCTCCCATTTCCTCGTTGAGTTCTGTTTTCAATTACAAATTGAAAAGTTAATTGAGATCCGTGTCATCACATCCTGTTCAAACCATGACATCACCCCCTGTCCAACCCACTACGTCACCCCCTTGTTGTGCAGACGACCACAGCCGAGTGAAGCTGTGCAGCGGTCAGGACCGAGACGGCCGGGCCGGGGATTACATCAACGCCAACTTTATCGACGTGAGTCACTGTTACAATGGGGGGGAGGGGAGGGGAGGAGGGGAGAGGGGGGGAGAGGAGAGGAGAGGGGGGAGAGAGGAGTGGGAAAGGGTAGGGGAGGAGAGGGAGAGGAGAAGAAGAGGGGAGAGGTGAGGGGAGGTGAAGGAGAGGGGAGAGGTGAGGGGAGGGGAGAGAAGAGAGGGGAGAGCAGGGGATAGGAGAGGAGAGGAGGAGGAGGAAGGACAGAAGGAGATGTGGGGTGAGGTGAAAGGATGGGAGTGAAAAGGAGAGGTGAGAGGAGAGGGGAGTTGAGTTGAAATGTGATGCGATGAGGGGAAGGGAGGATAAGAGTTGAGGGGAGGGGAGCTGAGAGGAGGAGAGGGGGGGTAAGATCCTCAGTCCTTCTCGCTGGCCTGACGTGGTTGACCTGGTGCTGTGTAAACAAAGCCGCTGACCTCTGACCTCTGGTCCGCTGGGTGTCTGTGGGGCTGGGGGGGGGGGGGGGGGGGTAGGGCTACGAGCGGAGTCGGGCCTACATCGCCACCCAGGGGCCGCTGAGATCGGGCCGGGAGGACTTCTGGAGGATGGTCCTGCAGCAGAACATCGGCGTGGTCGTCATGATCACCAACCTCAAGGAGAAGGGCCGGGTAGGAGAGCCCGGGGACACGGACACCCACGCTTACGTACACGCGCACACACGAAGCACGCACGCGAAGCACGCACGCACGCACGCACGCACGCACGCACGCACGCACGCACGCACGCACGCACGCACGCACGCACGCACGCACGCACGCACGCACGCACGCACGCACGCACGCACGCACGCACGCGCACGGACGCACACACACACCCACGGACGCACACGCACGTGCATACGCACACATGCGTACATACGCATGCACAGACGGACGGGCGATACACGTACGCCTGCCTCTCAAGCCCCGCCTCCCCCTGACGTCACTTCCTGTGCGCTTCCTGTTTCCTGCGCAGACCAAGTGTGAGCAGTACTGGCCGGAGGAGAACCAGGAGGAGTACGGACCTTACCAGGTAACCCTGAGGAGCACCCAGACCCTGGCCTACTACACCGTCAGGACCCTGGGGGTCAGGGACACCGGTGCTAAGGTACGCGCGCACACACACACACACACACACACACACACACACACACACACACACACACACACACACACACACACACACACAC
>NC_082385.1:3624272-3631772 GCF_031168955.1 Gadus macrocephalus | reverse complement strand
AAACATGCAAATACACACCACACACACAAACACACAAAAAAAATTAACTCACACACACACACATGGAAAAACACAAACTCACACACACGCATGCACTCACTCACACACACACATGCATAAAGAAAACAGGCAGACACATGCACAGACCAACAAGGTTTCCATCATCCTACATGTCCTTGAGTAATATTTCCTGACCCCTGAACTCTGCCCCCTAGTGGAGCGCTCCAGAGTGTGTCTGACGGCGTCCGAGTCCAACGCCACGGGCTACATCAACGCCTCCTACGTCATGGTGAGCCCCGCCACACCCAATCAGAGCGCCTCGCTGTTGATAGGCCAACCAATCAGAGATGTGACCGCTGTCGCTTTAAACCAGCCAACCAATCAGAGATGTGACCGCTGTCGCTTTAAACCAGCCAACCAATCAGAGATGTGACCGCTGTCGCTTTAAATCAGCCAACTAATCAGAGATGTGAACAATGTCGCTTTAAATCAGCCAACCAATCAGAGATGTGAACAATGTCGCTTTAAACCAGCCAACTAATCAGAGATGTGAACAATGTCGCTTTAAACCAGCCAACCAATCAGAGATGTGACCGCTGTCACTTTAATTCAGCCAACTAATCAGAGATGTGAACACTGTTGATTTCAATCAGCCAACCAATCAGAGATGTGAACACTGTTGCTTTAAATCAGCCAACCAATCAGAGATGTAAACATTGCACGGTTCAGCTCTCTATGAAGGAACAAAGTTTGCTCTCAGTCTCGCTTTTAAATCATGTAAGATGAAAGTGAAAGTAAAAAGCTAATCTACTACATTGAATTCAACTGGACCCAATAAAACAGCATGTGTCCTTGTGTGTATGTGTGTCCTCTTGTGTGTGCGTGTGTCCCCGTGTGTGTGTGTGTCCCTGTGTGTGTGTGTGTGTGTGTGTGCGTGTTTTCCCGTGTGTGTGTGTGTGTGTGTGTGTGTGTGTGCGCGTGTGTCCCCGTGTGTGTGTGTGTGTGTCCACAGGGCCGGTACCACAGTAAGGAGTTCATCGTGGGCCAGGACCCTCTGAGCAGCACCGTGGCCGACTTCTGGACCATGATCTGGGAGCACAGCGCGCACACGGTGGTCTCCCTACCGGACCCCCACTCAGTGGTCTCTGTACCGGACCCCTACACCCAGGTCAGTTCACCCACACAGTGGTCTCCATACCGGACCCCCTCTCTCTCTCTCTCTCTCTCTCTCTCTCTTATGCTCTCTCTTTTGCTCTCTCTTTTACTCTCTCTCTGTCTTATTCTCTCTCTTGCACTATCTCTCTCTCTCTCTCTCTCTCTCTCTCTCTCTCTCTCTCTCTCTCTCTCTCTCTCTCTCTCTCTCTCTCTCTCAAAGCAAGCAAACAAGAGTAGTGAGTTTAATGCGTCATATTCCCCTTTGTCTGTTGGCCGTGGTCTGATTGGATAGGGTCTAATTGGCTTTGTGTTATGCATTTCAGGGGGATGGGGAGGTAACCTGTGTCTATTGGCCAATTAAGGACCAGCCAATGAGCTTTGAGGGCCTCATTGTGTCGTTCTCGCGGGAGGAGCATTTATCTCTGACCAACGACGAAAAGATTCTCGTCCAGGACTTTATACTGGAGTCCTCACAGGTAACACACACACACACACACACACACACACACACACACACACACACACACACACACACACACACACACACACACACACACACACAAAGGGGCACAGAAAGACACACAGAAACACTAACACACACTCACAAAAACACACACAAAAACACAAAACCATTTTCAGAAACACACGGTCTCCTGATGTCTTCCTCTCCGTCCGGGGACAGAGCGACGGCGTGCTGGAGGTGAGGCGCTACAGCGCCACCTGCTGGCCCAATCCCGACGGACCAATCAGGAGCAGCTTTGAGCTGGTGGCCGCCGTCCGGGAGCACAGCGCCAACACGGCCGGGCCCACCGTGGTGCACGACCCGTGAGTACCGCCGTGTGTGTGACCTGGGGAAAAAGGGTGTGTGTGTGTGTGTGGGTGTTTGTTTTTGAGTCTAACCCCTGTGTTTTGTGTGTGTGTCTGTGTATGCGTTTGTGTCTAACGTGTGTGTGTGTGTTTATGTGTATTACGTGTGTGTGTGTTTGCATGTGTCTAACGTGTGTCTGTGTGTGTGTTTCTGTTTGTTCTTAATGTGTGTGTGTATGTGTGTTTACATTTGTCTAACGTGTGTGTGTGTGTGTGTGTGTGAGTGTGTGTGTTTGTATTTGCGTGTGTGTGTTTATGTTAATCTGTGTGTGTGTGTGACGTGTGTGTTTGTTTATATCTACCTAACGTGTGTGTGTGTGTGTGTGTGTGTGTGTGTGTTAATGTTAATGTGTGTGTGTTTTTAATGTTCTTAATGTATGTGTGTTTATATGTGTGTAACGTGTGTGTGTCTGTGTTTTTGTTTTGAATGTGTGTTTGTGTGTTTATATCTGCCTAACGTGTGTGTGTGTGTGTGTGTGTGTGTGTGTGTGTGTGTGTGTGTGTGTGTGTGTGTGTGTGTGTGTGTCTGTCTCTGTGTGTGTGTGTGTGTGCAGGCTGGGGGGCCCCACCTCGGGGCTGTTCTGCGCCCTGTCCTCGCTGTCCTCCCAGCTGGAGGAGGACGCCGCGGTGGACGTGTACACGGCCGCCCGCATGACCAACCTGAGGAGGCCGGGGGTCTTCAACGACCTGGTGGGGGGCGCACACACACACACGGGGAAACGCACAAACACTAACGAACACGGGGAAACACACAAACACTAACGCACACGCAGATACACGGACACACACACATAGAAACACACTCACGCACACACACATGTGGAAACACATAAACGCACACGCACAAACACACAAACACCAACGCACACGCAGATGCAGATGCACGGACACACACACTTATAAAAACACACTCACATAGAAACACACTCTCACGCGCACGCACGCCCGCGTGTAAATACACAAATGCGCGCAAGCACACAAACAAACACACACACGTTCACGCACACATAGATACATGGACACACACACATAGAAAAACACACACACATAGAAACACACACTCACGCACACGCACACACGCATTTAATTACACAAACGCGCGCACGCACACAAACAAACACTTACAGTCACGCACACACACACACAAAGATACACGGACACATACACACATATAGAAAAACACACACACATAGAAACGCAAACACATAGAAACATACGCACACACACACACACACACACACACACACACACACACACACACACACACACACACACACACACACACACACACACCAGATTACTATAGCGATATTTATCTAGTTGTATTTTAAAACCTGGTTGTGCAGCAGGGTGAAAACATTGAGTTTGGATTGCCGGCCTTGACTGTTCAACCTCACGTTGGTCCTTGCCTCCCCCCTCCGGCCCCCCTCTACCCCAGGAGGGCTACCAGTTCCTGTACCGCTCCGTGCTGAGCCTGGTCAGCAGCCAGGAGGACCAGAAGACCCTTCGCTCCCCCGAGACCAACGGCTCCCTGCTGCTGGGGACCACCGCCAGCATGGCCGAGAGCCTGGAGTCCCTGATGTAGAGCCTGGAGTAGAGCCTGGAGTAGAGACTGGAGTCCCTGATGTAGAGCCTGGAGTAGAGCCTGGAGTCCCTGATGTAGAGCCTGAAGTCCCTGATGTAGAGCCTGGAGTCCCTGATGTAGAGCCTGGAGTCCACAATGTAGAGTCTGGAGTAGAGCCTGGAGCTCCTGATGTAGAGCCTGGAGTCCCTGATGTAGAGCCTGGAGTAGAGCCTGGAGCTCCTGATGTAGAGCCTGGAGTCCATGATGTAGAGCCTGGAGTAGAGCCTGAAGTCCCTGATGTAGAGCCTGGAGTCCACGATGTAGAGCCTGGAGTAGAGCCTGGAGCTCCTGATGTAGAGCCTGGAGTCCTTGGTGTAGAGCCTGGAGTACCTGATGCAGTTCCAGGCGGAGCTCCACTACTTATAGAGGAGGAGCGCTGATCATCAAACAGGTTAAAGCTGCTGTAGGTAAGAGTGGACAGTTGGGAAGAGAGAGAGAACGGAAAAGAGCGGAAGAGTGAGGTTCTGAAAATAGACGCCCTCCCGCTCTGCTCCCTCCCTCCCTATAGATTTACGCCAATGAGGGATGTTGTGTTTCACACACCTGTGATTGACAGGCAAGATGAACTCACCGCACCAATCAAGGAAGAGATGCCCTGATTGGTCAGAAATGAGGGGAAATGGTCTAAAATGTAGGTCTCGTTCAGAGGCCGACAAAGTCAACGAGTACCGATATTCTCACCCAGCCTTTCAGTCCCTAACAGCTGACGGTTGGCTAGGCCACTTTAAAAAAATTATTCTGATAATATCACCTCTTAGGTCTTACCTACAGCACCTTTCATAAGTACGCTCACACGCACAATCGCGGTACCTACGCATGCTATGTCTGGGGACGATGCATGTTTACATATAACAGATACAATTAAACTAGGAATTATTTGATTAAACTAAGCATTAGTTGAATAACGTATTCAACTTGGCAGCACAGTGAGCATCCTAAGGGCAATGAGCTGCTGGCTAGCATGGGGAGGCTAAACCACGCAGCTAAGTTACATTAGCCTTTAGATGAACCATCGCTATCGTTGGTGGGAATTATTATTCATATTATTAGTATTGTTATGCTTTTGACTGTTATGTTTGAGCAGTTTAGCTGCTCGGCCTACGCATAATAATATCAATAATACCAATACATAATAATAATAGTTATATTAATAATGATGATAATACTAGATAGGGGACTAAACAAAGAATAGTTTTAGCTTGAGTTACAATTATTGAAATAAGTGAACCAAAGATGAAGATTAAAAAAAAAAGTATTTTAAAGGGGTGTTACGGCATCTATGCGAAAACCTATAGCGACCCTGCCGAGGTAGAACCCAGGGGGGTTCTGGGAAAGAGTCGGTTGCGTCAGACACAGCCCATTGATGTCCACTGTGCCTTCCCCATCTCACCTCCACACACCTCGAGTGGTTTGAAGTTCACGCAAGAAAAACTGCAACTATAAGCCCACTAGATTACAGAGCTGCGATGTTTTGGCCGGTGACTGTTTTGCTGTTACTTTGTGATTTCTGTGATTAGATTTTTTTCGATGTTACGGCTAATGCATCTTAAAAAAATAACCGTAGAGCTGAGCAAAAGCGTACAGATACGATTAAACGAGAAATCACCTGCAAACTGTGAATGCTCTCGAAGCGTGTAATATTCAATTTATTGTCGTACACGACCGGGAAATAAATGAGTCGCCAAATGTTGTGGTCACTGAATTTATACTAAGCCATCGTTGTAAATAAGATAAGTTACATGGACAGCCATAGAGACAGCATTCCTCCCTGCGACCGGTTTAATCTAGGACCCGATTTCTCGGTCCGTCCGTTGTTGTTTTACTGTTTTCGTCTGTGATTTTACAAACGAACAGTTTGTACGTTTTGTTGGAGAAATCCTATAGTTTTACGAGAATGCTTTTGGGAATGCTTTGTATTTACTGATCCTATGTTTCTATGTCTATTAAGCGGTACATTTTTGGTCAGAAAGCCTTTTTAACGATTCAGTGTGTGAAAGGAAGGTCCGATATAACATTTGTGTAAATAACCCTGGATCTATGGGGAGGCCAAACTTCTGTTTATATACTACTATATTTCTATTTTAATACGAAGATGATTTTTTAGTCATTTACAACGATATATATATAACAGTGTTTTATAATTTTAGCCTATCGAATATTGATTATATGATATAAACAGTTGAATTATCCTTTTTTTCTATGTGTTTTGAACACAGGAGAACTTTAATGTGTGTCTTTTGTCAAACTATGAAAAGGCACGGTATGTTTATAGTGACCAATGGGAACAATATTTTAAGCAATTGAATAAAAAAAAAGTAATACAAAAAATATGGATCTTTTTTCTTTTCTTCCAAGAAAGAAACCTTTAGCCAATGAGTGGATCGTTTGGAGAGTTGTTTTAAAAATACTATTATTTGCTCCACCTAACATTATTTTAAGTGTGTAATGAAAGACAATCAACTAGCGTACAAGTCTCATGCTTTTATTCATACTAGTCCATTGCATTGCTTTGTGTGTGCTGTTTCACCTGTTCATAAGAGTACGATTCTAACTAAAACATAATTAACAACCACAACAGATTAAACAAATTTCAAGGCAGGAACACAAAAGAAAAAAACTAAAAAGACTTTTGCTACTTTTTTAAATAAGATATTTTTTCTTACAATGTTTCTATTTATTTATTTAGGTACACAAGTTATAGAAGTCACACAAGATAAAGTGAATATAGTGCTTTGGAAAACAACAACTTGGGCTTGAAGGCCCACCTGTGGCAAAAGGTAACACTGGAGGAAAAACGGTCCTGACTTTGTCTGTTGGCCGTCATTCCCGACTCCACCTCTAGGGGCAGCAGGATTTCATTTGTCTCCCAGGTCCAGTTTCTATATCTTTATCTCACACTAAACAATATACTCTAATAAAATGATGATTCCAGCCAATTATGTAGCTGAAAAATAATTGCCATTAAACAAAGGAGTGTAGGGCATGGCAATTATTATCCTTACTCCTGGCTGATATTACGTTGTTTTATGGGCAGGTAGCGGATTATAAAGTTATACACTTACAATAATTAAGTTTGTCTCATCTTAGACATTTCTTTGCAAATGGCCGCCAAGTCCTTGAAGATATTACCGATACACGCATTGGACATTTTCGTTTAAGTAAATATATATATTATTAGAACTTTTAGATCCGCAAAAAACGATGTTTTCCATTTAATATCCCTCAATGCCGTAACTGAAAAAAAAGAGAAGGAAACTATAGCACCACAACTTTGGTATGATTCAAGCCTTAGGTATTATTTAATCTAAAATCATAATCTACAATACTAATCGAAGAACTTCTTTGAAAGTGTTCACCCGTATCACAACTCAATTTGTAAATCAACGTCACTCACTACAAAAGCTCGAAACTCAGACGCTCAGCCTTTTAATGATCAACGAGGGGCGACAGGGAAGAGAGACCTGGGGAAGGCTGGTTCGTCGTTGTGATGGCTGGGTTATTGTGTTGGTCTGAATGTGCGGGTCCCTGAGGTCCATCCCTACACCGCCCCCCTGTGGCGGCTTAAGGAACTGCTCCTGGAAGCCCTGACCAGTCCCCGGTCACGGGGGACAGTGGCAGTGTGTGGTTCTTTCAGCCCCCGCGTCACTAGACTCTAGGAGGGCAGAGACCCTGACAGGGCTTTGGGTGGAGGAAGGCTTGGGGTGGAGGAAGGCACACGTTGAAGGAAGGCACGCGGTAGTTTAAAATACATTTAAAAGATTCAAGCATAGTTAATAATAATAATTAAAGATATTCCTAAATATATATGTGTGCGTGTGTGTGTGTGTGTATTGTTTGTGTGTGCATATGTATAA